>NC_037673.1:25638835-25764050 GCF_003255815.1 Theropithecus gelada | reverse complement strand
GAAGGAAGGAAGGAAGGAAGGAAGGAAGGAAGGAAGGAAGGAAGGAAAGAAAGAAAGAAAGAAGGAAAGAAAGAAAGAAAGAAAGTAAGGAAGTTATAGAACACCAAGCATATTTAACCCAAAGAGTACTACTGAGAGGTGACAACATGCTACCAGCCCTTGCTCTCAATGCCACCTCCTCAGCCTTGGCATCCACTCTGGCAGGACTTGAGGAGTCCCTCAGTCCTCCAAGGCACTGTGGGAGTCCCTCTCTAGGCTGACCAACCAACTCTCTGTAAAATAGAACAATCAGCAGGATGTGGGTGGGGCCAGATAAGGGAATAAAAGCAAGCTGCCCAAGCCAGCCAGCAGCAGCCCACTTGGGTCGCCTTCCACGCTGTGGAAGCTTTGTTCTTTTGCTCTTTCCAATAAATCTTTCTGCTGCTAAATCTTTTGGTCCAGACCACTTTTATGAGCTGTAACACTCACCGTGAAGGTCTGCAGCTTCACTCCTGAAGCCAGTGAAACCATGAACCCCCTGGGAAGAACGAACAACTCCAGACGCGCTGCCTTTTAGAGCCCTAACACTCAACCGCAAAGGTCTGCAGCTTCACTCCTGAAGTCAGCAAGACCATGAACCCACCAGAAGGAAGAAACTGTGGACGTATCTGAACATCTGAAGGAACAAACTCCGAACACACTATCTTTAAGAACTGTAACACTCACCACGAGGTTCCACGGCTTCATTCTTAAAGTCAGCAAGACCAAGAACCCACCAATTCCGGACACACTACCCCAAAGCAATTAATAATCAAATTTTCAAAGGTCAGGAATAAAGAATGAATTCTAAAAGCTGCTACAGAACATAAACAAATAACATACAATGGAGCCCCATTAAAATTCACGCAGACTTTTCAGTGGAAACATTATATTACTGAAATATCAGGAATTCAGTCTAGTTCCTGCTGCTCACCACACAGAAAGCCAATTGCTGAGATGACAAGTATTGCCAAGGAAGAAGGCTTTAATCCGGTACTGCAGCTGAGGAGATGGGCACTCAGTCTCAAATCCATCACCCTGACTAAAACTAGGGGTTTATATAGAAGAAATGTAACAATGTGTCAGAAAACCAGAACTAGGGAGGGGAAAAAAAGCAATCATGATGAATGAGAGGTGTAGCATTTGATGACTTTCATTACTTTGATAATTTTTGGGAGGCCTGAGGGTCCTTTCCTGAGGAAGAAACTCAGATAAAACGAAAACAATTTTCAGACTTTAACAGCAGTAGGGTCAATTTCTATGTTTATCCAAAAGAACAGTCTATGGGACTATTGGGTCAGTTTCAGTTACAGGCCAGGAAAGAGTGATGTGATGTATTTAACGTGCTGAAGGAAGAAAGATTTTACCCTAGAGTAGTATAGTTGGTGAAAATATCCTTCAAACATGAAGAAAAATAAAGACTTTTACAAGCAAACACAAGTTGAGGAATTTCATTAATACCAGACCTGTCCTACAAGAAATGCTAATGGAAATTCTTCTATCTGAAAGAAAAGTATGTTTTAAGCAAACATCTGAAGGTATAAAACTCACTGATAATATTAAGTATACACAAAACACAGAATATTATTACTCTATAATTGTGGTGTGTAAACTACTCATATCTTAAGTAGAAAGACTAAAAGATGAAACAAGAAAAATAATAAATGTGACAAATTTTAAAGGCATAGTCAGTAAAAGACGATATTACTAGAAATAACAAAAAGTTAAAAAGTGAGGAGACAATGTTAAACTGTTAAGTTGTTATTAGTTTTCTCTTTGCTTGTATGTTAGTTTATTTGTTCAAGGAATCAGTGTTAAGTTTTTGGTTTTTGAGATGGAGTCTTGTTCTGTTGCCCAGGCTGTAAGTGCAGTGACACGATCTCAGCTCAACACAACTTCTGCCTACTGGGTTCAAGCGATTCTCCTGCCTCAGCCTTCCGAGTAGCTGAGACTACATGCCTGTGCCACCTCACCTGGCAAATTTTCATATATATATATTTAGTAGACACAGGGTTTCACCGTGTTGGCCAGGATGGTCTTGATCTCCTGACCTCGTGATCCACCCACCTTGGCCTCCCAAAGTGCTAGAATTACAGGTGTGAGCCAACACGCTGGCCTACTGTTAACTATCAGTGAAACATAATGTATTATAAAATATTAATTTCAAGCCTTATGATAACCTCAAAGAAAAAACAATATGACAGAAACATAAATTTAAAAAAGCAATAAATTAAAATATACTGCCATAGACAATCATCTTCAAAAGGAAAACAGAAAAGAAGGAAGAGAAGGCTTAAAACAGAAAATAAATAACAAAATGGCAGAAATAGGTCCTTACCTAATAATTAGATTGAATGCAAATAAACTAAACTCTCTAATAAAAAGACATAGAGTTGGTGAATGAAAAAAGGTTCTCAACATTATGAATCATCAGAGAATTAGAAATGAAAACTACTCTAAGATATCATCTTGCACTATTTAAAATGGCTTTCATCCAGCCTGGTGCAGTGGCTGACGCCTGTAATCCCAGCACTTTGGGAGGGTGAGGTGGGTGGATCACAAGGTCAGGAGATTGAGACCATCCTGACCAACATGGTGAAACCCCATCTCTACTGAAATACAAAAAATTAGCCAGGCGTGGTGGCACGCACCTGTAGTCCCAGCTACTTGGGAAGCTGAGGCTGGGTAATTGCTTGACCTCGGGAGGTCATCTGTCCGGAATTTATTCCTTCCGGTGGGTTCTTGGTCTCACTAACTTCAAGAATGAAGCCACAGATTCTTGCGTTAAGTGTTACAGCTCTTAAAGATGGTGTGTCTGGAGTTTGTTCCTTCAGGTGTTCAGATGTGACCAGAGTTTCTTCCATCTTGTGGGTTCGTGCTCTTGTGAAGCTGCAGACCTTTGCAGTGAGTGTTACAGCTCTTAAAGGTGGCACATCTGGAGTTGTTTGTCCCTCCCCGTGGGTTTGTGTTCTCACTGGCTTCAGGAGTGAAGCTGCAGACCTTCACGGTGGGTGTTGCAGCTCATAAACGTAGTGCAGACCCAGAGTGAGCAGCAGCAAGATTTCTTGCAAAGAACAAAAGAACAAAGCTTCCACAGCATGGAACAGGACCGACTGGGTTGATGCTGCTGGTTCAGGGAGGCCAACTTTTCTTCCCTTATTTGGCCCCACCCACATCCTGCTGATTGGTCCATTTTACAGAGAGTTGATTGGTCCATTTTTACAGAGTGCTGATTGGTGCGTTTACAAACCTTTAGCTAGACACAGAGCACTGATTGGTGCGTTTTTACAGAGTGCCAATTGGTGCATTTACAAACCTTTAACTAGATAGAAAAGTTCCCCAAGTTCCCACTCAACCCAGAAACCCAGCCGGCTTCACCTCTCAGTGGAGCTTGGAGTGAGCTGAGATTGCACCACTGCACTCCAGCCTGGCAACAGAGCAAGACTCTGTTTCAAAAAAAAAACCAAAAAACCAAAAACAACCACAGCTTTTATCCAAAAGTTAGGCAATAACAAGTGCTGACCAGGGTGTGGAGAACAGGAAACTCTTGGACACCATTGTGAAGAATGTAAATTAGTACAGCAACTATGAAGAACAATTTGGAGGTTCCTCAAGAAACTAAAAATAGAGCTACCATATGATCCAGAAATCCCACAGTTAGGTGTATATCCAAAAGAAAGGAAATCAGTATATCTAAGAGATACCTGTACTCTCATGTTTATTGTAGCACTATTCTCAATAAGCAAGATTTGGTAGCAACCTAAGTGTCCATCAACAGATGAATGGATAAGAAAATATGCTGCATATATACAATAAAGCACTATTTGGCAATAAAAAAAAAAATGAGATCCTGTCATTTGCAATAACATGGATGAGACTGGAGATCATTATGTTAAGTGAAATAGACCAGGCACTGAAAAACAAACTTTGCATGTTCACACTTATTTGTGGGAGCTGTGAATTTAAACAATTGAACTCGTGGAGATAGTAGAATAATAGTTACGAGAGCAAGAGAAGTGTAGTGGGTAGGTCAGGGGAAGTAGGGATGATTCATGTCTATTAAAAAATAGTTAGAAAAAATGAATAAGATCTAGAATTTGATGGCACAACAGAGTGTGTAGAGTCAATATTAATGTAATTTTTTTATTTTTAAAATAACTAAAAGAGAATACTTGCATTGTTTGTAACACAGCATATATGCTTGAGGTGATGAATACCTCATATACCCCGATGTGATTTATACACTTTGTTTGCTCGTGTCAAAATATCTCATATGAAGTATACAATATACATAAACATAGGCACCTGCTATGTGCCCACAAAAATTAACAATTAAAAATTACAAATTCAGTATGAAATGTAAAAGTGTATCTAGAATGCATATCACAAATACATAAAAATCAACTTCACATCGATTAGAACTTTAATAATGGAAATAAAACTTCAAGTATCTAAGTAGAAAATCTGGTAAATCTTGGGGTAGGCAAATAGTATTTCAAATCACTAAACAGAATATATAAAAATTTATTTATGTTTCAGTCAAGACCTCTTTTCATAAAAATTCACCCTAAGGAAATTAACAAAGAAGGAGCTACAAACTAGAAGATATTTGCAGGTTTTAAAAGCAAGAAAAATTGTTAAAAACTTGTATAGAATTTTTTCAATTTGATAAGAAAATTGGAAACAATAGAAAAGTGAAAAGATATTGGGCAAAGAGCTTTAACAAAACTTTCCCACAAGAAGGAATCCCATGAAGGTCAATACGTATTTGAAGATATTTATAACCCGGCTAATAGTAAGGGACATGCAAGCCAATATAATTATTAGTTTAGCTGGCAAAAATTGAAAAGGAATTTGTATTAGTTTCCCATGAAAGCTATTTTTAAAATCACCATATTCTTAGCACTTTAAATAATACACGTTTATAATTTTAAAGTTATAGGATTCAGAAACCTCACAGGTCTGACAGTGCTAAATTAAAGTGTTGTCTGGGTAGTGTTTCTTACTGAAGTTTCTAAGAGACAGTACATTATCTTTTCTTTTGCAGCTCTTACAGATGACCTGCAGTCCTTGGCTCATGGCTCCCTTCCAGCTTTGAAGGCAGAAATGTCCATTGAGTCTTTTCATATCACATCACATCATTTTGACAATTCACCTGCCTCCTTCTTCCATATATAAAGGACCCATATGATTACATTGGATTGAGGGAATTGTAGGTCTCTTTTTATGTCAAGATCAACAGATTAGCCAACTCAATCACATCTGCAACCTATGTCTCTCCCTGCTTCCAATGTTTCATAACATATTCACATTTGAAATGAAGATTTAAATACAGATTAGTTTAGGGTTCCATTGTTCTGCTTATCACAGCATTCAATAGCAAGTATTGGAGATGATGTGAGGCCACAGTGTTTCCTATTTACCACTGGCAGAGTGTAAAGTGACAAACCATTTTATTAGGATTGCAAGAATACTGTGATAACAATAACCTTGTATCTTAATAGGCTAACAAACAAGTGTATTTCTTACTCAAAAAAAAAAAAACTACTATAATTTTGAAAAAAAGAGTTTGTAAAGAGGTATACTTGATAAACTGTGGCACATAAACTGTCCTCCAAGTTTTATATCTACAATAAATGATTACATAAGTAATAAGGGAGACATGTAACAACAGCTCAGGAGAGCAAAAACTTGAAACCAAACACCCATCAAATTACATTTTATTCACATAAGGAATATTGCATCTCAGCCAAATAAGTAAAATGTGGTGTATTCACACAATGAATATTGTATCTCAGATGAAAAGAATGAAATTTGTAACTGTTAAGGCAAAAGCAAGTTCGTGGAAAAGTCACTTGTTTCACACTATGTCAAACCGAATCTTACAATGGAAAAAAAAGTCATACACAACTAATTATTAATTTAAAGAAAAATGCATATTTATAAAAAAAAGATAGTAAATAGTTCACACACTAAGTTTTAAGATAAAATTTAAGTATCACTTTTGCTTGGATGCCTTTCAGAAATCATACCCAGGTAACTTAGGTTTCCATAGTTCCCCTACTTATGTCTTCATTACATTTATCTCATTGTATTATGTTTTTGATATTTTTTTTTCTTTCCTGACTCTTTATCTAGACAGAGAGCATCTGAAGGAATCTAACTTATCTTATGTTTCTTTTATTCCTAGCTTCCAGACAAACATTTTCTGAAAATGGTCAGGGAGTAAATATTCATGTTGTGCTGACCACATATGGTCTATGTTGCAGCTACTCAATCTCAATATTGTACAACGGAAGCAGCTGTAGACAATAGATAAAATAATGGGTAGGAGTGTGTTCAAATACAACTATACTAATAAGAACAAACAGAGGGAAGGATTTTGTCTAAAACTGGAGTTTGCCAAACAACTATCCTATATCAATGCCCTATAACAGTGGACACAGAAGCATGTGGCTGAATTAGCTAATTAAGAGGTGAAAGTTATCACATATGATAAATAGGCATTAGCTCATATTGATGCATTTGAAATGTTTTAACAAAAATGTGAACACCAGCAAGTTAGGAAGAAAATGAGACTTCTGCAATTATCAAATTGTATAAACTCATATCTTAGCCTAGACTGACATACAGATTATTCAACACATGGATACGTGAATGTGTATCATACTACATCTTCATGTGTTCATCTAATAGTTGTTTATTGACCGTGCAGCACCATATAAGCCATTCACGATAAAACTGCCCAAAGCACCTTCTGCTCTATTCTCTAATGCTAATTTTATATGAACAGTTACATTCTACATGTGATTAATCATGGTTTTCATTTTTAATTTTTTTATTCTCTACATATTTTGTTTTGTTGCTATTTTGTGTTTGCATGGTTTTCTCTATCTATTGGTGATTATAATTATCTTTCCTTGTCTATTTCATTTAATATTTAGTAAATCAAACCTATGACAATACCTTAATAATACTCTCAACTGTCTTAGCAAACAAAAAAAAAAGAATCACAATTAAAATGAGCCAATAAAACAGTGAATTGTATTCTTAAATATCGTCAAAAGAGGAATCAATAGGTTTTGAAACAATGCCAATAACTCTTCATCAGGTTGGTTGTGGTAACTTCCAGGTAACGGTTTCCCATTTTTATTTATGCCTATAGCTTAAAACTATATTGTAAATTGATAAATACATACATAGTATATAAAACAGGACACTCTTGCTCTCATATTTTTATTCTATTTTTCTCTATTATAATGTTGACTATTTTATTCCATTTTTAAGGTCCAGGCACAACCCATTAAATTGATTATGCGATCGAACAGTTAAATGTAGTACATGGTTTGAAAATCACTGGGTTAGAACATGAAATGATACAGTTAGAGGTGAGAAGACTTTTCCACATGCAAGCATTTACAAATTTTAGTTGCATACCATGTATTTACATTTTAAAAATGAAGATATTAAGCTGTAAAGTCTTGACTTAATTAAGAAAATACGAGGGTTATTAAGAAAATGACATTCTCTATTCTAAGTTTTAGGAAGACAGTTTTCTATTTGGCATCTGACTGAATTCATTATAGTAGTTTCAATTATTTATCATGTTGTTATTTTTATAAGGCTGCATCAACCTTCCAAGTTGTCAGTACTGCTTATATTTGGATATTGTTTTCAGTGATATACTGATACTATTATGTACCAATTCATTAAAAATAAATATCGATTTTTATAAATATCTAGTTAGGTGCAGCACAGAAGTTTGTGAAAATGGAAATTCATTCTAGTGAATTGATAGCATCAATTGATTTATTTAGATTTATCTGGATCAACCTAGTTGGATCTTTTATGGGACAGAGGCAGTTTTACAACTTTATGACTTATGTCCCCAAATCACATACATAGTTGTGCTGCTCTGGAGAAAAATTAATTTCCTTTCTCTTATTTTTTTTTATAGCTGTGCAGTTGAGAAATGATTTTCCAGCAAGAAAGTCTGATTCGTATGCCTTTATTTTTGCTGTTCTTTTTGTTGTTGTTTCTTCTGTGCCTAGCACAGTGCCTGAAATATGTTTGATATGATAAAAGTATTTATTGGTTGAAACAATGACCGAGTATTTCTAAAGAATTATGAAAAATGCTGTGTACAAAAAAAAAATTGCTGTATCCAAAATAATCCTGACCCAATCACATTTCTTATTATTGAAAAACTTAGGATGTTTACATAATTGTTAGCTTTCATAAACACTTGAATCCCAAGTAAAGGCAGCATAATTAAGTACAAAAGGGTAATACACCCAAGAATGATAATCTCTACTTTAAAAAAATATTTAATTAAATGTATATGATTTTAAAATGTTAAAAAATTAAATATATACAAAAATGAGATGCCACCACACATATATTAGAATGACATAAAATAAAAATACTGATACTATCAACTGCTAGTGGGAATGTGGAGCAACAAGAATTCTCATTCATTGCTGGTGGGAATGTGAAATGGTACAGTCAATTTGGAAGACAGTTTTGCAGTTTCTCACAAAACTGTAGAGTCTTTTACCTCATGATCCAACAATCACACTCCTAGGTGTTCACGCAAATCAGTTAAAAGCATATGTCCACACAAAAACCTTTACATAAATGTTTATAACAATTTATTCATAATAATCAAAATTAGAAACAACCAAGACGTTCTCAATGGCTGAATAAAGAAACCGATGATGCATCTACACAATGCAGTTTTATTCAATGGTATAATGAAATGATCTTTGAAGTCACAACAAGACATAGGGGAACTTTATAATTTATTTATTTATTTATTTATTTTATTTATTTATTTATGTTGAGACAGAGTCTCACCCTGTCGCCCAGGCTGGAGTGCAGTGGCCTGATCTCAACTCACTGCAAGCTCCACCTCCCGGGTTCATGCCATTCTCCTGTCTCAGCCTCCTGAGTAGCTGGGACTACAGGTGCCTGCCACCACTCCTGGCTAATTTTTTGTATTTTTAGTGGAGATGGAGTTTCACCGTGTTAGCCAGGATGGTCTCGATCTTCTGACCTCGTGATCCACACTCCTCGGCCTCCCATAGTGCTGGGATTACAGGGGTGAGCCACCGCACCCGGCCAACATAGAGGAACTTTAAATGTGTATCAGTAAATGAAAGAAGTCAATCTCAAGAGCCTATGTGTTCTTTGATTTCAAATGTGTGACATACTAGAAAAGGCAAAACTAAGTAAAATGAACTGTGGTTGCCAGGAGTTGGGTTGGAAAGAGGAGGAACAAATAGGTAGAATACAGGGGATTTTTAGGGAAGTTGATGTATGATACTCTAATAGTAGATGCATGACATTATGCATTTGGCAACACTCAGAGAACTATTGGACACAAACAGCACTGATGTAGATATGGGGTTCAGTTATAATAATGTATCAATATTAGTTTATTATTTATAACTAATGATCAGTGCACATACAAGATTTTGCTAATAGGAGAAATTGAATGTGGGGGAAAGCAAGGACATGGGAAGAAACTTTCTCTACTTTCTTTCCTGTTTTCCTGTGAACCTGAATCTACTTTAAAAAATGAAGATTATTAATTTTTAAAAATCAGAATTAAAAAAATTAGACTGGGTATAGTGGTTCACACTTGTAATTCCAGTACTTTGGAAGGCTGAAGCAGGAGGATTGCTTGAAGGCAAGCGTTCAAGACCAACCTGACCAGCAAAGCGAGCTCCCACCCAGGGTGGTGGCTCATGCCTGTTGTCCTAGCTGTTGGGAAGGCTCAGATTAGAGGATTGCTTGAGCCCAGGAAGTTGAGGCTGCACTGACGTATGATTATGCCATGCTACTGCATTCCAGCCTGAGTGACAGAGTGAGACCCCACCCCCACACACACAAAAAAATTAATGTATAGTTTATTCTCCTTTAATTTAATTGTGAACTGGTAAATATTTCTTCATATCTAACTGTTAAAATCTTCTGTGATACCTTAATAAAATTATTACTTAATTATTTAATTACCCGTAAGGCAATTTCTTCTACCAAAAATACAAATCTGATATTTAGGATTTCTAGAAGAGGCTTCTCTGGTAGATCAGTTACTTTAATGGCACCAGCCAATGGCCTGCATAGAGTCATACCTTTGCTCTTTCACTTTGTTGTTTTCTATGTCTGTTATCCTAAGCTCTGCCCTGACACTTGCTTTGTCCAACAGGGTGGAACAAACATAAAATAAGCATTATTTCTGTCACTGCAAAGATTTCAAGGCCTGGCTTATGTGAAACCACACAGAACAGAGACAAGTGAGTCTCAGTTATTAAATTAAATAAGCAGCAGTTTGCTGGCCTGAGGTCATCGCCACACTTTGAATTCTTAGGTAACAAACAACCACCTCGTTTAGTACGTAAATAAACTAAAACTTATGTTATATAATTGTATAACAGCTGGGTTTCAATCAATCACAAATAGCCAGACTTCAGCCAATCACAGACATCTAGCTGATCAGATCATGCCCAAATAACGCAAATCACTCATCACAAAGATGCCCAAATAAGACTGTAGCCAATCAGATGATTTCCCTACTTCGGTGGCCAACCTTTTAAAGCTCATTTCTCAAGCAGCCCAGCACAGCTCTCTGAACTTCTTCTGGTTCAGAATGACACCTTCTTCATCAATTCTTATTTGAGCAAATAGATTCTGTTAAATTTAGTTTGTCTGAAGCTTTTACTTTACCACCGCTGATTGAAATCTATTCTACCTCAGCCAGTCCTCAACAAACTCTTGGTTGACCAAAACTATATGAGCAAACCCAGCTGAAATCTGCAAAGCTTGGACCAGGTGAGTAGAAACCACACAATAACGCTTCCTCACAAACAACATTAACACCTCAGTGGCTTACAACAATAGGTATTTACCTTTGTTCATGAATCGATGCATGGTCTGTGTGGTTTCTACTAAGCATCATGAGCAAAAGTAAATGCTTATTGTTGTAACCCACTGAGGTGTTGGTTTTGTTTGTTATGAAGTATTATTGTTTTGGAAAATAAGTATAGCCTCTGTTGAAAATAAGTACTGTATTTGTTTTATACTAGAGCCAAATAACAGATTAAGACCTTAGAAAATTTCTAAGAGATGGGATAAATGCAACTATTTTTAGATGAATTACATATTTCAAACCCAAAGGGAATATAATATCTAAGTGACTGTCAGAAATTAATGGGTTTTTTAGGGCAACAGAAAGCCTAAATTACTTACACATTAAGAAAAAGGAGATAAAAGAACAATAATTAATTTACCCTCAAACAAAAGAAAGTAGTAAAACACTACCATAATTGATTTTAAAAGACATATCACAAAAAATACAAAAGGAAATGTAAAATAAAATATTACCTCATCAACCTAAATAACAGACACTGAGACTCTCAAAAAAAAGATACTTATTTCAGAATGAGTATTGCAATGAGAATACACATAGGTGTAGCCAGAAAAGTAAAAGAAGACAAAGATTTTAAAAGGAAAAACAAGGAAGATTACATAAATTGTTTTGAATAAATAAGGAAGATTACATAAATTGGTTTGAAACAGTTGTCCTTGACCATAAGAGTCAATAAGAGTGGTATCAGCCTAAGGTTGAAAAGGCAGTTGCTGAGCAGATGTTCTTGCAGAAGGATTTTTTGCATAAGGTTGATATGGTATTTTTGTGTAAGGTTGATAATTGTACAAGATTGTGGTTTTCGCACGATCTTTGGTGATAGTTCTTGTCAGGCGTTGGTGCATGGGAACTTACCCTTCATGACTTCTTGACTTTATTTTGCCAAGGTCTGCCATAAATGACTCTCTTGATTCTGACAAGTTTCACACTTTTCTCTTTTGATCAGAATCTTTCTCTAAAATCAATTCTGATTAACCATCTATGGTTAGCTTTTGATTATTTCTTGGTGCCAGAATGAACCTATCCTGGGTTATTGGCCTGGTCCTACGTCAGAGGATAGTGATTGGTGACTAGATTCTGTATCAAAACCCTTTTTAACAATATTTGTGCAACAAGAGAAATTTGGAGAGTGATGTAGTTTGGCTGTGTCCCCACCCAAATCTCATCTTGAACTGTAGGTCCTATAATTCCCACATGTCCTGGGAGGTACCTGGTGGGAGGTAATTGAATTACAAGGGTGGGTCTTTCCTGAGCTATTCTCATGATAGTAAATAAGTCTCATGAGATCTGCTGGTTTTGTAATGGAGAGCTCCCCTACAAAAGCTCTTTTTTCTGCCGCCATGTAAGACATGACTTTTTCCTCATTCACCTTCTGCCATGATTGTGAGACCTCCCCAGCCATGTAGAACTGTGAGTCGATTAAAGGTCTTTTTAAAAAATAAATTATCCAGTCTTGGGTATGTCTTTATTAGCAGCGTGAGAAGAGACTAATACAGTAAATTGGTACTGGTAGACTGGGCTGCTGCTGTAAAGATACCTGGTAATGTGAAAGCAACTTTGGAACAGGGTAAAAGGCAGAGGTTGGAACAGTTGAAGAGCTCAAAAGAAAACAGGAAGATGTGGTAAAGTTCGGAATTTCCTACAGACTTGTTGAATGGTTTTGGCCAAAATGCTGATAGTAATATGCACAATAAAGTCCAAGTGTAGGTGGTCTCAGATGGAGATGAGGAACTTGTTGTTAATTGAGGCAAAGGTGACTCTTGTTATGTGTTAGTAAAGAGATTGGTGGCGTTTTGCTCCTGCCATAGGTATCTGTGGAACCCTGAACTTGAGAGATGATTTAGGACATCTGGAGAAAAAATTTTCTAAGCAGCAAAGCATTCAAGATATGACTTAGGTACTGTTAAAAACATTCAGTTTTATGTATTCACAGAGATATGGCTTGGAATTGGAACTTATGCTTGAAAGGGAAGCAGAACTTAAAAGTTTGGAAAATTTGCAGCCTGATCTTGAGATAGAAAGGAAAAACCTATTTTCTTAGGAGAAACTGAAGCTGGCTGCAGAAATTTGCATAAGTAACAAGGATTCAAATGTTAATCTCCAAGACAATGGGGAAAATGTCTCCAGGGCATATCAGAGGTCCTCATGGCAGCCTCTCCTATCACAAGCCAGGAGGCCAAGGAGGAAAAAAAGGTCTCATGGGCTGGACCCAGGGCCTTGCTGCTTTGTGCAGTTTTGGGACTTGGTGGCCTGCATCCCAGCCATGGCTAAGAGTGGCCAACATACAGCTCAGGTCGCTGCTTCAGAATGTGCAAGCCCAAGTCTTGGTGGCTTCCACATTGTGTTGGACCTGTGGCTGCACAGAAGTCAGAATTGAGGTTTGGAAACCTCTGCCTAGATTTCAGAAGATGTATGGAAATGCTTGCATGTCTAGGCAGAAGTCTGCTACAGAGGCTGTGCCATCATAGAGAATCTCTACTAGGGCAGTGCAGAAAGGAATGTAGGTTTGGAGCCCACACAGAGTCCCCACTGGGGCACTGCCTAGTGGAACTGTAAGAAGAGGACCACTCTCCTTCAGAACACAGAATGGTAGATCCACAAACAGCTTGCACTGTGCACTTGGAAAAGCTGTAGATACTCAACACCAGCCCATGAAATCAGCCAGGAAAAAGACTGTACCCTGTAAAGCCACAGGGGCAGAGCTGCCCAAGACCATGCATCAGTATGACCCAGGTGTGAGACATGGAGTCAAAGGAGATCATTTTGGAACTTTAAGATTTGACTGCCCTGCTAAATTTTGGACTTGCATGGGACCTGTATTCTCTTCATTTTGGCCAATTTCTCCCATTTGGAATGGCTGTTTTATCCAATGCATGTACCCCCATTGCATCTAGGAAGTAACTAACTTGCTTTTGATTTTACAGGCTCACAAATGGAAGGGACTTGCTTTGTCTCAGATGAAACTTTGGACTGTGGACTTTTGAGTTAATGCTGAAATGAGTTAAGACAGTGGGGGTACTCTTGGGAATACATGACTGGTTTTGAAATTTGAAGACATGAGATTTGGGAGGGATCAGGAGCATAATTATGTGGTTTGGCTGTGTCTCCACTCAAATCTCATCTTGAATTGTAGTTCCTATAAATCCCATGTGTCATGGGAGGTAATTGAATCATGGGGGTGGATCTTTCCTATGCTGTTCTTGTGATAGTGAGTAAGTCTCAGAAGATCTGATGGTTTTATAATGGAGAGTTCTCCTACACAAACTCTTGTGCCTGCCATTACATAAGATGTGACTTTGCTCCTCATTCACCTTCAGCCATGATTGTGAGGCCTCCTCAGCCATGTGGAACTATGAGTCAATTAAACTTCCTTCCTTTATAAATTACCCAGTCTCAGGTATGTCTTTATTAGCAGTGTGAGAACAGACTAATACTGAGATTAACTCTCAGGTTAAATCTACCTGAAATCCATCACTAAATTTATTTTTTTCTGTCTGTAGATAGTGACTAGAATCTCAAAGTGCTGGACCAGCATTATTCTGTGAGGGGCTGTATTTCTGCAGAAATTTGACAGTTAACCTGTAAGAAAGTTAAAAAAAAAAAAAAAAAAAAAAAAGGAAAATTTATAATGTTATGATAATCCCAGTTTACATAAGGGTTTTAAGCCATGAATCCAGACTTAAAGGCAACCAACTAAATAAGTTGAAGTATCAAGGTAAACTAGGTAAGATCTGTTGTAAACATGTGGCTTGTTTTATTTTATGTAGTTTGGATAATCATTTCATTATTTGATATCCCAGAATTAGATTAAATTAAAACGGAGTCGTGCAATCAAAAGGGATCACTAGGCCAGTTGCAATGGCTCATGCCTGTAATCCCAACACTCTGAGAGGCCAAGGTGGGGGGATCACAAAGTCAGAAGTTCGAGGCCATCTTGGCTAGCGTGGTGAAACCCCTGTCTCTAATAAAAATACAAAAAAATTAGCCGGGCGTAATGGCGTGCGTCTGTGGTCGCAGCTACTCGGGAGGCTGAGGCCGGAGAATGGCGTGAACCCAGGAGGCGGAGCTTGCAGTGAGTCGACATCGCGCCATTGCACTCCAGGATAGGTGAAAGAGCGAGACTCTGTCTCAAAACAATAAAAATAAAACCAAAAAAAAAAGGAATTACTAGAACAATTTGAATAAAATGTTGTATTGGGTGTTGTCAAAGTTATCCACCGGATGGACTAAAAAACTAACAGATCTCTTAGATCATGTAAAGATATAGGTGTGACATGATACAAAATTTTGTCATTTCCCACAGAGGTTTCTGATTGTAATATTTAACGACACTATTATGCTGCAGAGTTAAAAAGAAGTAGTACACATAAGCAAGGAAAACTTAAGAGGGGCAAGTGTCTTACTATGATGTGTTGTTTTGTTCTGTTGTCTTGGGAAATGCTGTACACAACATGAAGTAATCAATGTCTTGTTCTGGTTTGTAGTTTGAATTTCTTTAGGGATTGGTATTGGACAGTTTTGTGAACTTTCTGTAGGCCACACATCATGCATGAGTCTTGTCCTTAGAAATTTATACTTAGTTGTCTAGCTTCAGCTCATAGGGTTTTAAAAAAGAACAGTTCTCATTTTTAATAATTCCATGGGGAAAAAATAATTGGAGGGAGCTACAAGAATTTACATTCTAGTCCAGTTTGTAGATAAATAATAACTTGAAAGCTATGCACAAGACTGCAATCTAATAAAAGAAACATTACAGATTTTCTTTAAAAATTTATTCTTTGGCCGGGAGCAGTGGCTCACACCTGTAATCCCAGCACTTTGGGAGGCTGAGACGGGTGGATCATGAGGTCAGGAGATCGAGACCATCCTGGCTAACATGGTGAAACCCAGTCTCTACTAAAAATATGAAAAAATTAGCCAGGCATGGTGGCAGGCACCTGTAGTCCCAGCTGCTCGGGAGGCTGAGGCAGGAGAATGGTGTGAACCTGGGAGGTGGAGCTTGCAGTGAGCAGAGATTGCACCACTGCACTCCAGCCTGGGTGACATAGTGAGACTCTGTCTCAAAATAAATAAATAAATAAATAAATAAATAAATAAATAAATAATGAAAAAAATTTATTCTTTTTCCCCACAACAACCCTGAATTCTAATAAGATGAACAGAGTAAGATTAATTTGTTTGTGTAATTGGTTTTGTCAAATTTGGCCTAATCATTTACATAAGTTTAGCAAGAACAGTGACTGGCCACATAGCAATCTGAGATTAAACATTTCAAAACCTCTCAAGGCTAGAAGGCCAAGCTAAGGCAGGCCTCAGGCTTTCTCTACAATATCTATAAACAGTTTAAATATGACATCCCAGTCAAACCTCAGCTGATATAATTAATTTTTTCAATTGTATTCTGCTATGAAGGGAGTAGATTCTCATTGAACTTATGCCAAGAACCATATTGACATAAAAATAAGAATACTCATTAATCATTTCTGAATTTTGGAGGGCTCAATTAGGAAGGAAAAATAAATGTTTTCACTTTTGTTCACAAAATTATACTTTATTATATTGCTGCAAACTATAGATTGCTTAAAAAAGAATGTTCTTTAAATCTGGGAAACAAAGTATTTAAGGAAAGAACAATAATGTTTCAAAAAAAATAGTCATAAAAATGTTATTTTATCAGATATTTAATCTCATGTAATTGAAACAGGAGAGTTCCCTGATTCCCCTCGCAGGACGTGCAACATAGGTGTGGCTCCTCTGTTTGATCACCCTTCAGCTCAGACTCCTAGGGGGAGCATGCAGACAGACAGGTGCAGAGGCTGGGATGAGTTCTTTGTGCTCTCGGCCTCCCAGTGGCATCTAAGAGTGGGTGCCTGCAAACCCAGTGTTACAAAGCTCTTTCAGCTTTGCTATCTGCAGATGGCTTGAGTGTTAATCAGCTCAGTGGCCCCTCTGCCTTATCACAAGGGCAGAGCGCCAATGTGACAGCCTTCTGTATCCTGAGCTCTTGCCCAGTGTAATGGAAGAATCAGATCACACCCTGGCTCAACAGAAAAGTGCACGGTTTTATTTTGTGGTGGAGGTGGCTCTCAGCAAGGTGAATGGGGAGCCAGAAGACGGGATGGATTGGGTAGGAAGGCGATCTTCCCCTTGTAAGATATGAGTTCTAAATTTCTTTTCAAAGAATCAATATATCAGTATGTTCAATTCTGTGCCTTCTACTTTTAAACTTAACTTCCTCATAAAACAACCTTTTTCCAATTACCTGCTCCACCCTGACACATTTCAATCACTTGCTCCACCCTGACTCATTCTGATTACCTGCTACCTGCTCCTGCCTGACTCATTTTCCACCCTGCATAACCACTTTTCCAGCCAAACCACTCACCCCCATCACGCTCTTTAAATTAGTCAGTCGGAATCAGTGTAGCCTGTGCAGTCTAACCCTAGCCAACATGGGAAAGAAACAGCGGCAGGGGCCAAGTATGTCAGGAATAGGAACCCCTTCCCCTCCCTTGTCCAAGGGTGCGCTCACCATTGCTCCATCTGTAAGGGCGCACTCTTCTATAGAAGTACTTTGCCTTGCTGAGAACTACAAATAAAATTTTATATTAGAGTACTATTTGTTTTGCAGCACTGAAACTTTATTTATAACACCCTGGAGTCAGGCCGCCCAGTGGCTAGACTTTTCTCCAACCCCTCCAGCCAAACATACCTCAGCATCTGGATGCCTCTCATCTCTCTTTGGTCTGCTGGTCTGCTGGTCTGCTCTGGAGCTTGGAATTTAGGGTTCATATAGGGGCAGGATGGGGGGCAATATTGGGCAAAAACAGAAATACCTGTTCTCATTTAGGGCCTCGGGTATCCAGGCTGGAGGGTGGGTCCTTTCCCAGGGAACTGCCCTCTTCTGCTCCATATTCCCTGTCTCCTGCAGTATCATAATTAATTATTGTTCTGCTTGATCTCAGAAGTCACATGAATTCATCAGTTTCTTAATTAGGTTTCTACATATTTTTCTTTATCCAGTGACTTTAAAGTTATCAGAAATCCATATTCAAAACTACTTATTAGAGTCTTTTCCATGAATCTGATTGCAGATGTGTATACAGAAAAATTAAAATAATAACCGTGGATGACATAAACTTAGAATAGACATGGTTAAAAATATTATCTGAGTTTATCATAATGAAAAAATGACATAGAAATTTATTTGTTTCTATTGTATAAAGCATTTTAAGATGACAACCAGAATCACGCCTGACAGCATCTTATGACCTCAGATTTTTATATATTTCACATAATCTTTAGAACATTCATAGGAATAACACATCCATACAAATAGCATGATATTAAAAATAATAAATTATTATTATTTGACAATAACTTCTTATCATCAAGCAATAAAATGATCTGGCATCATTTTATTATTTGACAATATTTCCTATACAATTTCATATATCAAACAAACCTAACCAGTTTAGCATCTCTACAAGATGACAGATACATTATTTGATGCTCTCCTGGGCACATGTGGAAAATGCAAAAATAAACCTGAGGTCAAAAAGACTTAATTTAGAACTTCCACACTGAGAGAGCTTGCCAAGGATGTCAGATGATTTTTAATTAAAACAGAATCATTTATCATTGTAAAATAATTGTCACTCACTTAACCAAAGTGACAAAAGATTTTGAAAGCAAATACTGAGATTTACATAGATATAAAAACTTAATGCTTTAAGGGTTCACTTTTTCTAAGTAATTAAAGACCTTCATTTAAAAAAAAACAAGACATAGGAAATTATTTTGATAAGACGTATTTGTTTTTCTAGGCCAAACTTTTTAAGAAGGAATGAATAGCAGTGTGATTGCTTTTTCATGGGAAGCCCATTTAGAGAATCTGAAAGTCAAACCTGATGATAAAGTACTTGAATTCAATTGGATACTAGAAAGGTGTCAACCCAAGGTTGAGTGTAAGTAGTATTATTATAGAAGATGTAAATAAGAGAACCCATACCTTGAGCAGGAGAATATAGGACTTTCAGAAAAATAAAAGCACGTGGAATTTCCTGATCACACAGAATAATTTAGACACATCAAAAAAAGTCAAGAACACAAAATCAAGGTATACTGATTGCTACCATCAGCTTTCCAGACAAACATTTTCAGCATCAGGTAACAGCAGCAGAGTCAGAATGTCCCCAGGAAATCAGAAGGAAGCGCTAAAAGCAATAATGCACGACCTGCAAATCATGTGCAGTGACATACAACACAAGTTGAAATTCTGAGATATGAATGTGAAAAACTGGAAAAGAAAAACTATTTTGAGAAATAAAATTACTGTTTTTAACCTAAAATTTGAGAAATTAAATGAAACCTGTCAAAATGAAAAAGGCTGCAGTTCAGAAGATGGTTAAACATTTATAGAAAAATTCATAATTAAAAAATCAAAGCCTTTTGCAATTTATTTTTATTTTTATTTTTATCAAGAACATAGAAATACTTAAAGAAAGGTTCATTGCTTTAAACATAGAGAAGTAGATTTGGCTATGCATCAGTAAATTAATTCTTAATTTTTAGAAAAAGTTACATACAATTTGTTTCTAGTTTTTAATTTCAGCCAACTTAACTGTACACAACATTCTTTTCATAAGAGTCATCTTTTATAAACCTTTTGCAATTATCTAAAACATTTTATAACTTGCAAAGCATTCAGTTCTGTCCTACACTTTCTTCTTTTTCATACCAAAATAACCAATTGTTATTCATTCTACCTTAGAACAAAAATTTACTTTCCTTTTTTTGTTATCATTTTGATCATACAAGATTATTTCTTAAATAAAATTATTTTATAAACTTTCTTACCAAAAATGTATATATTCACATGCTGATCAATTTCTTTGCATCTCTATTCTAGTCATTGGTTTCCATCTTGTTATTTTCTTCTTAAATCCATATCTTGAAATAACCTTCAAATAATCTTAAATGTGACAAAATATTCATTTTTAACAAAAATTATTATTTTAAAATGATTTTATCTCACAAAAAACACATCTTTCTTATATACTTTGCAGATAGAATTACACAATTTAAGTAAAATGTTTACCCCTTACTAACTTTAATTTTTAGTGAAAAACCTGGGAAATAAGCAATTTTGTACACCAAGAACTTATGAATATATATCTTATAATTTAGAGAAACATGTATTGTCTCATAAAACAATCTTTCAATGTGGACTAGGATACCTTTATTAATAAACCCAACTATCAGCTACCTTCTTATAAAATTCAAAAAGCCAAAAGTAAATAAATTAGAACCTATGTTAAGTAGTTAATGTTTCCATATTTTGTCTTATTTGGAAATGACCCAGAGATTAATGAGTGTCTATTGCTTCATTTAACATAACATGATTTTAAGATTTCAAATTACAACAAAAATTCGTTTATAAACATTGATCTCATCTATACTTACCTAATTTATTTAACATTCACACCCAGATTACTTATGAAAACAGAGACCAAGTTATCATCTCAAAATATTTTTCTGTCAACCATTTTTACAGTATCTGATCATCACATATTCACTTAAGTACTTAAAAGTTAAATATATAGGTATTTTTCCAATTACTTAGAAGATGTAGCTTTTAAAAAATTAAATAAATATTAAACTAGTTTCATTCATTAAAAAATTACACAAAGACCATTTTTCTTTGGAGACTAGAGTTATAGTTTTATGACTACAAAACATCTAGCAAAGAAAGAAAAACAGTTTGAAGATTAAACAAAGGCAAAAATATAGGCAGACAATTCTGAAGACATTTCTGTTTTTATTTAACAATTTTTAACATCAGTTTATCTACCAAAGATTCACCCAAGTCATGTGAACTTAAAAACATTTGGATTACTTACTATATTTTTGAAAAATTACTTGATTTAAGAACTTTTTTTTTTTTTTAAGCCAGGCACAGTGGCTCACGCCTGTAATCTCAGCACTTTGGGAGGCCGAGGCGGGTGGATCCCCGAGGTTGGGAGTTTGAGACCAGCCTGACCTACATGGAGAAACCCTGTCTCTACTAAAAATACAAAATTAGCTGGGCCTGGTGGCACATGCCTATAATCCCAGCTACTAGGGAGGCTGAGGCAGGAGAATTGCTTGAACCTGGGAGGCGGAGGTTGTGGTGAGCCGAGATCGTGCCGTTGCACTCCAGCCTGGGCAACAAGAGTGAAACTCCACCTCAAAAAAAAAAAAAAAAAAAAAAAAAAAGAACTTATTTTTTTCTAGCCAATTAAATAGAGCTCTATGTAAATTAAATAGAGCTCTATGTAAATTAAATATTATATACACATGATATTTCAACACAAAGCCATAAAAACATACAGATGAACAATAAACAGAAAACCCTTAGTTTTCATTTGCCCTTGAGAGTTAATTTTATGGAGGCTATAGACTCTATATTTGGGTAAAATGTTTTTCATAGCAGTTTTGATATTGAAGGGAAGTGCTGGGAAGGGAAGAGCATGGTCCCTTTAAATGATATGGAAGGGGGGAAGGGCATTGTCCCTAGCTAGGGCTCCACCTCCTCGCCTGTGCCCAGAGACCTAGGTGAGGACAGGCAATTTTGCTTTCCTGCCCAAATGTTGCATTTCCCAAGACAACCCTGGCCTGCCACGCCCCCATTCTGTGTCTATAAAATCCCCAAGACCCTAGCAGGCAGACACACAGGCAGCTGGACACCGAGAAAACCACATCAGCAGAGGCACATACTGGTGTGTGTCCAGAGGAGCACATCAGCCGACACCGGCACACGAGCAGGCCACCAACCAGCAGAACAAGGTGAAGTTAGGCCAAGGCAGTTGGAGGAGACCTTCAGCTGCTGAGTGTCCAGACTCCAGGGGAAACCCATCTCCCTTCTGGCTCCCCATCTGCTGAGAACTACTTCCACTCAATAAAACCTTGCACTCATTCTTTAAGCCCACGTGTGATACGATTCTTCTGGTATGCCAAGGCAAGAACCCCAGGATAGAGAAAGTCCTCTGTCCTTGCGATAAGGCAGGAGTCTAATTGAGCTGATTAACACAAGCCACCTATGGAGGGCTAAAGTAAAAGAGCACCATATAACACATGCTCATTGGAGCTTCAGCTGTAGATATTCACCCTTACACGATGCTGTGGGGTGAGAGCCCTATAGCCAGCCCATCTGTATTCTCCCCTAGACTTTTAAGCAGCAGGACGGTGAAGAAGAGAGCCACACCCCCATCACATGCCCTGCAAGGGGGACAAGGGAACTTTTTCCATTTCAGTTTTATTTTTTTAAAAACCTTGTTTTACCTTTTTGTTATAGTTTTAAGTGATTTTATGGGTTAGTCCCTCAGATGTTTACATTTTCGCTAGGACTCACTGGAAAAACAAACCTTCAAGTGACCGTGAATTTAGTAATACATTTATCTTGGTTTTGTTTGCTGGTCTAGTTGCTTGACTAATCAGTCCAGTTGGGGAATACACTTTAGAAATAATTTTCAAAGGATTATTTGAAGTGTTTTTGGCTTTTTCTTTGGCCTATGTGTGGCAGACAAGGAAATTTCTATGCTGGACAGAGACACCTTTTATTTTACCTCTGTACTCAAGATTTTTGCAAGGCATGAGTGGTTAATAAGCAAACTTGTTTGATCTGAGGTTCTAATTTTTATAAGCACTTATCAGGTTCTTCTTTTTAGACTATCAATCTTTCAATTTGTATCATAAGAATAATTTCAGCAGTGAGATATATATTAACAGGAGAAGAAAAGTCAGAATTTCAAAGTAGATAGAGGAAAAAAAGGAAATTGAAAGTTTAGAAGTCTTTACATGTTAAAATATTCTGACTTTTAACTATATAGTTGCAGTTTTATAAGAAAATCATGCTTAGGGAGTTCAACTACTTCCCACAATGTTGCCGTAAATTATCCTTGGTGTAATTTGCCTATCAGTTAAAAAATATGCTCAAGAATGGGCCTTAAACTTTGAATGTGTAGCAGGCTGGCATTCCAGAGGTTTCGCCATGCCTTAGAATTTTGTTAATACCATTTTATATCTTATTAATGTCTTCAGATAAAGAAACAAAGAAACAAAGTAAAACACACAGAAAATCATACATAAACCCTGTTGGGAACATCAGCCATTTGGACTGGCGTTTTGTTTTACAGTGTGCCTGGCACAAGATACTTCCTTTCATACTTGGTGAATGGCCTTTGCCCTAGTTGTCCACCCTGTGACCAAGGTTTTTCTAGTAGCACAGATATTTTCTTGAGACTGACAGATGCCCTAGTGATATAGACAGGAGGCAGGGAAATACTGCGTAGAAGAGGGTGGTCCCTGGAAAGGGCCACACAAAAGAGCCTGGACCTGTGGCACAAAATGAGAACATGCATCCCTGTTTTTTTGTCAGAATGTTGCCTTCTCCAAAACCACCCTTACCTGTACCTCCCCTCATCCTGTACTCAGAAAAACCCCAGGCCCCACTGGCAGAGTGGCAGAGCAGCAAAGGAGAGAAGAGAAGAAGCAGCTGGTCGTCCGGGAGGAGCAGCTTGACTTCAGAGGGGTGGTTTGATGGTGGGACTTTGGAGAAAAGTTCAGCCAAGCATGACTAAACTCCAGAGGAAGACCACCTTCTCATTCCATCCCCTTTTCAGCTCCCCATACTCCTGAGAGCAACTTTCCTCTGCAATAAAATTCTCTGCATTTATCATCTTCATTTCATGTGTGCAACCTGATTCTTCCTGGACACCAGTCAAGAGCTCTGGATACCGAGGGCTGTTACACTGAGCTGTTAAACACTAAATCCATCTGTGGAAAAATCCATCTGTGGAAAAGCTGAAAAGGCACACGTAACACATGCACTCTGGGACTCTGGGGATCATAGTTATCCCTCTACTGACACGGGGCTGCGTGGAGTTCTATTCCTGCCAGTGCCCAGAAGCACTCGTCCTGGCTACTGCACCCACTAAACTGCATGCTCCCCTTCCCGAGAGGGGTTGAGAGCTGTGGGCTGAGTAAAAGAACCACCTGCTTCACGAGGTCCATGAAGAGGTCAAGGGAACTATCCAATTTGGTGATCAAGCCTGTATGTGACATTCATCTTACTACAGGGGACTTTCTTCAGTGACACGATTTTCTCATAGATGGTGGTGAATGCCATAGTAGCTTTTAGTTGGCCACACCATGCCTGCTGTTTAGAATGTTACTTTTTTGCTCTTGGAAGATGTTCAGAAACAAGCAGGGAACAATAAAAGAGCCAAAGCATTTGCAGATGCCTGTAGCCAAATCAAAATGAAACCAAACAGTCCTGACAATAATGTTAAGCCGGGTATGGAGACAAAGCAAAATATTAAGCAACAGAGGCAAAAAAAAAAAAAAAAAAGAAAATATATTCACCAGAAAAGCTGTGTATAAACCACTCTCCAAGAAGATCCTGTGCTCATACAAGAAAGGACTTGCCAGAAAAGATATAAGCCTTTTATAGTCCCAAGAAGTATGCAAGGACCTTTATTAAAGGTGGCCTTATAACAAAGCCTACATCTCAAATAAAATCGAAAGAATTTTCAGAATTCCAAAAGGGGATTCACCAGGGCAGAAAAGGTGACTCACAGGGACAAAGGACACAAAGGGCTCAGTCAGTACCATGCTCTATCCCATGGGCTGGTGATCCATCTGAGGCAAATGTGCTACCACCCTGCTTCTTGACACCAGATTATTTGGGCCTAAATAACAGAGAGACGATCTCCAAATAAAATATATTTATTGAGAATGAGTATTACAATGGGAATATGCATGGGCATATTCAGAGAAGTAAAGAAAGACAAGGTCTTTAAAAGAGCAATGAGGAGGCCGGACACAGTGGCTCACACCTGTAATCCCAGCACTTTGGGGGTCAGAGGCGGGCAGATCACCTGAGGTCAGGAGTTCGAGACCAGCCTGGTCAACATGGGGAAATCCAATCTCTACTGAAAATACAAAAAATAAAATAAACCAGACATGGTGACACGTGCCTGTCATCCCAGCTTCTTGGGAGACTGAGGCAGGAGAATATGTTCGAACCTGGGAGGCAGAGGTTGCAGTGAGCCAAGATCACATCACTGCACTCTAGCCTGGGTGACAGAGCAAGACTCCGTCTCAAAAGAATAAATAAAAAGAACAATGAGGAGGATTACATAAATTGTTTTGAAACAATTATCTTTGACAAGATTCAATAAAATGGGTGGCATTAATTGCAGGATGGACAGGGAGTTGGCTGGGTGAATGTCCTCACATAAAGATTTTTTTTGTGTGAGGTTGAGGTGGCCTTTGTGCGAGGCCACATTTCTTGCAGTCTTTTGTGATAGTCCTTGTTACCTGGCATAGGTGCACGAGAACTCTCCCTTCATGGCCTCCTAACTCCATTTTGCCAGGGTCTGACAAAAGTGCCTCCATTTTGGCTGGGCGCCGTGACTCACGTCTGTAATCCCAGCATTTTGGGAGGTTGAGGCAGGTGGATCATGAGGTCAGGAGATCGAGACCATCCTGGCTAACACGGTGAAACCCCAACTCTATTAAAAATACAAAAAATTAGCTGGGCTTGGTGGTAGGTGCCTATAGTCCTAGCTACTTGGGAGGCTGAGGCAGGAGAATGGCTGAACCCAGGAGGCGGAGGTTTCAGTGAGCTGAGATGGCACCACTGCACTCCAGCCTGGGCTATAGAGCAAGACTCCATCTCAAAATAAATAAATAAATAAATAAATAAATAAACAAATAATAAATATATAAATATATAAAGTGCCTCCATTTTATGTCTGACAACTTCCAAAATATTATATATGTTATCAACTAAATTGTGTCCCACACAATTTCATATGTTGAAGCCTGAACACCCTATGTGACTATTTTAGGAGAGAAAGTCTGTTGGAGGTGAAAAGGTTAAATGAGTTCATTGCGGGGAGACCCTTTTAAAGAAGAAGGATCACCAGAGCTTTTTTTCTCTATCATGTAAAGACACAGTGTGAAAGTCTATCTGCAAGCCTGGAAGAGACCACCAGGAATAGAATCGACCCCCCTATCTCAAACTTCCTGGCCTTCAGAAATGTGAGAAATCAATTTCTCTTGTTTAACTCACTCAGTCTGTGGTAGTCTGTTGTGACAGCCCAAACAGTCTAATACAGTATACTAATATACCAGGCATAGTAGCTCATGCCTGTAATCACATTTACTCAGAAGTCTGAGGGGAGACTATTGCCTGAGGTCAAGAGTTTGAGGCTGCAGTGAGCTATGTTCACACCACTGCACTCTAGCCTGGTTGACAGAGTGAGAGCCTGTCTCAAAAAAAAAAAAAAAAAGTAACTATTGAAAATGGGTCAGTTCCTAGATACTTACATATATTTTTTGCTTGTTTTTAATGTCTTGTTTTTGTTTTTAACTTTGCTTTTCTCTTTCATTGTAATCATTCTGTTTACTGCCACAATGTTCCTTAAGCAACCCTGGGTTTATTTTCTTCTCCCAGTCCCATCTCAGGTCTCCAAGACCATCATTTGTCAATCTGACAGCAACTCCTCACAATCCTGTCCTTTGACTTCTTTGCTTTCAGGCTGAAATATAAATTCATTCTCAAAACAGTGGGTCACACCAGAGTAAAAAATATAGTGAGCTTACTTCTACAGGCTCTGAGAAATATAATAATAAATGATATACACATAGAAGGTTTTTGGTCTATGAAGTATTAATTTTTAAATTATTTTTTGTTTGTTTTTGTTTTTCTAATTTGAGAAACCAGGTGCTTTTCACAGCTTGCTGTTTGGTAACTTAGTGTGTCAAATATTATACTTTATTTACTCTGTTGTTGAACATTGGGCATCTTTCCTAATTTTGGCAGTTATGAATATACTAGCTATGAACATTTTTGTATGTAGAAGTTTTTGTAACAGTATTTTTTATAGATAAATAAATAAATACTTAGAAGTCTAATTGCCAAAAATTTTTATCAAGTGGTTGTACTGTTTGGGTGTCTTACATCATTTTCTACATTTTAGATTCACTCGTTCCAGCCTTTATATTTTTAGTAAAATTTGTTTTGCTTGATATTTTCACTTGATATAGAATTCTAGGTTAGCACTTATTTTTCAACTTTCACGCTTCAAATATTTCATTAAGTGAAGAACATTCTAAAAGTCTCACTAATAATTTCTGGGTTACAGGCATGATGACAAGTAACAATATCCTCACCATAAATTTCAAAGCCCTAGGAATAAGACTAAAAGAGTCCACACACAATGAGGTCCTCAACTGTCTCTGTCCCGTGAATCTCAGGAAAGATTGGCAAAATCTTGGAAAACAATGTTTCTGTTAAGGCTTAAAATAACAAACACACTTGACAGAAAAGGAAAGCGCTTAAGACCACATCATTCACATTTCGTGATTGTGCTACATTCTAATCTTTATTTCATTAACGTAGCTGGTTCACAGGGAAACTGAAAAAAAGTAAAAATTTATTAGAATGCAATCCTAACTCTGTCCAGCTAAACCTCAGTAGATGAAACCTGAGGAAAGCAAAGAAGGACAGAAACTTAGTTACCAAACTGTAGCTTTCTATCACTCCAGGTACAATTCACAGAGCAGGGGCTGTAAAAATCAACATCCAGTCCATCAGTTTATATTATAATGGAGGAAATAAACCTCTCAAGGGAACTAGGTCAGAAAATCAAGAAGTTTCACCCCTGGTGTTGCGAAATGAACTGATAGGCCGATTTAAACTATACTCATTAAATAGAAATTAACATGATATTTCCTCTGATCAAAGTCTACAAAAGAATCTGCAACGGAATGATAAACAATAATTTAGCCATGTGAAATGCATGAAAAAGAAATCATAAAAATGTTAGGGGAAAAACGAACTTGCATCGGTAGATTTGACAAAGTAAAATCTTAGTATGTACTCCATCTAAAATCATGATTCCATAATACTATCCAACATTTAGTGAATATATAACGTTCTGCTCAGACTTATTTTCCATCATCATTATTTACCTCACAATTAAAAAGATCTAAATCCTAAACTCAGTATATTTACATGGCTTTTTGGAGCATGTCAAGTAATTGAATATATATATATTTTAAATGTATATGTGTACATATTATATACAATGTTTATATATGATATGTTAAATGCATATTATATAATACATGCAAATATATGCATTATATACATACATGATATATATTACATGTTGCACATAGGTGATATAATATATATCATATATGTAATAACATAATATATAATACATATAACATTTATTATATGTTATGTATAATACATAATATATGTACATTATATATGTACACATATACATATATATAAAACCACTTTTTAAATACATAGTGTTTATGTAATTCATGTAAATTTGGAATTCTTAATTGTGGCTTTATTTGGAGTCACATATAAAATACCTAGGTCTTAAAATCAGTAAGTTTATAATTAGCATACTTATAGTGTTGTAAAAAGACTAAAATATCTAAATATGCCTACACATATTTTTATTATATACACTATATAACATCAGATAGCATCTTTCTTATAACATTTATTTTTCTGTAAGTGATTTATATATTTCAGGATGTTTTATGTTGCAGTTCTTACCTCCGGTACCTAAGAATAAGGTACTTTTTATGTCTAAAAACTTTTTTTGTTCTGAAGTTTACTTTGTCCGAAATTAATAAAGGTTGTCCAGCTTTTTTTAGTCAGTATTTATGCAGTGTATATTTCTCCCTCTTTTTATTTTGAACAATCTATTTATATACAAAGTTAGTTTATTGTAGATGGGAAAGAATAAGATATTTTCTTTGTAATCTAATCTGACATTCTTTTAATTGGAGTGTTCAGTTTATTGACATTTTAAGTGATTAGTCATATTAAGATCTATTTTGCTGGGGGTTTTCAAATTTCTTTAGTCATATTTCCCCCATGATTTTCTAACTTCTGTAAGTTTGATTGAGCTTTATTTTCACACCTACTTCCTATTTCCTCTGCCACCTCCCTTCCCTGCCCCAAACTATAGCCTCTGGTAACTGCCATTATACTCTCTGTTTCTATGAGTTCAAGTTTTTAGATTCTGCATACGAGTGCAGAATTTGTCTTTTTAGGCCTGGCTATTTAACTATGCAACTTCATTTACGTTTTTGCAAATGACAGGTTTTTTTTATGCTGAATATTATTCCACTTAATATGTATATCACATTTCCTTTATCCATCAGTGGCTACTTATGTTAATTTCATATTTTGGCTATTGTGGATAGCGCTGCAGTAAACTTGGGAATTCTTTTCAGGGCACTGATTTCATTTCCTTTGAATATATATCCTGTAGTGGGACAGCTAGGTCATGTAGTAGCTCTATTTCTAATTTTTTGAGGTGGTTATATTAATGTCTGTACTAATTTACATTCCCACCAATAGTGCACAATGGTTCCTTAGTCTTTACGTCCTCACCTCATGTAATTCATGTAAATTTGGGATTCTTAATTGTGACTTTATTTTCTGTTCTTTTGATAATAGTCATTCTAACAAGTGTAAGGTAATACTTTTTGAGGCTTTGATTTGCATTTCTCTGATGATTAGTGATGTTCAGCACGTTTTCTTAATGCCTTTTAGTCATTTGTATATCTTCTGTGGAAAATATCTATTAGGTTCTTTACCCATTCTTTTAATCAGGCTATTTATCTTCTTGCTATTTAGTTGTGTGTGCTCCTTGTATAATTTAGATATAAACCCCATATGAGATGTATAACTGCAAATATTTTATTTTATTAAATAGGTTGTCTCTTCACTCTGTTGTTTATTTTCCTATACAGAAGGTTGCTAGTTTGCATAATCCTGTTTGTATATATTTTTTGCTTTAGAAGTTTATGCTTTTGGGGTCATAACCCTAAAAAATTATTGCTCACACTAATGTCAATAAACTGTTTTTCTTTGTTTTCTTCTTTCAGGTCTTACATTCAAGCCTTTAATTCACTTTCAGTTGATTTTGTAAATGGTGTGAGATAGGGATTTGATTTCATTCTTCTGCATGAGGGTATTCAGTTTGCAAAAAAGATTTAATAAAGAGAATGCCCTTTTCTCATGTATTTTTGGCATTTTATTTAAATATCAATTGACCATAAATATGTGGATATTTCTGGGCACTCTATACTGTTTCATTGGTCTGTATTTCTGTTCTTATGCCAAGACTATGAGGTTTTGATTACTTGTATATTTGTAGTATAGTTTGAATAAAACAGTGTGATGCCCCAGCTTTGCTTTTTTGTAGTTGGGTATTTGGGGTCTTTTGTGGTTTAATATGAATATTCGATCTCCTTTTTGCATTTGTGTAGAAAGTGCAGTAAGAATTTTGGTGAGGGTTATCCTAAGTATGTAGTTCCCTTTGGGTAATACAGACATTTTTACAATATTATTTGTTCTGATCCATGAGTATAAATTTATTTGTTTCTTCTGCAGTTTCTTTAATGAAATGTTTTAAGGTTTTAACGTACAGATCTTTCTCTCGTTAGTTAAATTTATCCCTAAGTATTTTATTTTTATTGATTTCATTATAAATAAGATTATATTTTAAATTTCTTAATAGTTTCTTACTACATGGAAGAGCTACTAAGTTTTGTACATTTATTTTGCATAATGCAACTTTACTGAATTTGTCATTTGCAAATAAAGATGATTTTACTTATTCTTAGGCTATTTGGAAGTTTTAAATTTGTTTAACTTAATTGCATAGCTAAAACTTTCAGTACTCTGTTGATTACAAGTAGTGAGAGTGAGAAATCTTACCCCCCCCCCCTTTTTTTCCTTTGAGACAAAGTCTCACTGTGTTGCCAGGCTGGAGTGCAGTGGTGTGATCTTGGCTCACTGCAACCTCCGTCTCTCAGGTTCCAGCGATTCTCCTGCTTCAGCCTCCTGAGTAGCTACAGGCACATACCACCCCGTTAATGTTTGTATTTTTGGTAGAGACGGGGTTTCACCATGTTGGACAGGATGGTCTCCATCTCTTGACCTCGTGATCCACTCACTTGGCTTTCCAACATTCTGGTACTACAGGTGTGAGCCACTGCATCCAGCTTTGCCATTTTTTTTTTTTTCTGATCTTAGAGGAAAAGCTTTCAGCTTCTTCACTATTGAGTGCAATGTTACATTTGGGCTTGTGATATATGTTTATTATGTTGGTGTACATTTCTTTCATACCTAAATTGTTGAGTGTTTAATCATGAGAGAATGGTGAATTTTGTCTAATACTGTTTTATCATACATTGAAATGGTTAGATGATTTTTATTCTGTATTCTATTATAATGTATCATATTAATTGATTTATGGCAAATCATCCTGGTAATTCAGGGACAAATCCTTCTTGATTGTGTGTATTATTCTTTTAAGGTTAAGTTGAACATAATTTGTTAGTATTTTGTTAAGGATTTTTGTACCTATGTTCATATTGGCCTGTAACCTATATTTTTCTGTAGTGTCCTTGCCTAGTTTTGATATCATGGTAATTCTCACCTTGTAAACTAAGTTTGAATGTATTTCTTCTTCTTCACTGTTTTGGAAGAATTTCAGCAGGACTGGCATTAACTCTTTTTTAAATGGTTGGGTTGTAGTAATTCACCAATGAAGCCATCAGTTACTGGGCTTTTTGTTTAGTGATTTAATCTTCTTTCTCATTATTGGTGATATGCTTTGGCTGCGTCCCCATCCAAATCTCAACTTGGCTTGTATCTCCCAGAATTTCCACATGCAGTGGTAGGAACCCAGGGGGAGGTAGTTGAATCACAAAGGCCTATCTTTCCCATGATATTCTCGTAATAGTGAATAAGTTTCACGAGATTTAATGGGTTTATCATGGGTTTCCACTTTTACTCCTTCCTCATTTTTCTCTTGCCGCTGCCATTTAAGAAGTGCCTTTTGCCACCCACCATGATTCTGAGTCTTCCCCAGGTATGTGGAAGTGTAACTCCAATGAAACTTCTTTTCATTCCTAACTTTTGGGTATGTCTTTATCAGCATGATGAAAATCGACTAATACAATTGGTCTGTTCAGATTTGTATTTCTACACGATTTAGTCTTGGTAGATTGTATTTAACATGTTTTCTATCTTTCCTAGGTTATCCAAATTGTTGGCATATAATTGTTCATATTATTGCTCATAACCCTTTGTCTTTATATGAAATCAATTTTAATGTCTCCTCATTCATTTATAATTATACTTGAGTATTCTTTTTTCTTAGTTTAGCTAAAGATTTGTCAGTTTTATGTTCTAAGAAACCAAACTTCACTTTTATTAATATCTACTATTGTTTGTTTTTCTAGCTTTTTTCATTTATTTCTGCTCTTGTGTCTGGAATTGGTGGGTTCTTGGTCTCACTGACTTCAAGAATGAAGCCGTGGACCCTTGCAGCGGGTGTTGCAGTTATTAAAGATGGTTTGTCCGGAGCTTGCTCCTTCAGACATTCACATGTGTCTGGAGCTTCTTCCTTCCAGTGGGTTCGTGGTCTTGCTGGGTTCGGGAGTGAAGCACCAGACCTTCCTGGTGAATGGTACAGCTCATAAAACCAGCGTGGACCCAAAGAGTGAGCAGTACCAAGATTTGTTGCAAAGAGTGAAAACACAAAGCTTCCACACTACAGAAGAGAACGGAGCAGGTTGCTGCTGGCTGGCTCAGGCAGCCCGCTTTTATTCCCTTATCTGGCCCCACCCACATCCTGCTGATTGGTCAATTTTTCAGAGAGCTGATTGGTCCATTTTACAGAACGCTCATTGGACCATTCTGACAGGGTGCTGCTTGGGGCCTTTAGGATCCCCTCAGCTAGACATAAAAGTTCTCCAGTCCCCACTAGGTTAGATAGATACAGAGTACTGATTGGTGTATTTACAAACCTTGAACTAGACACAGAGTGCTGATTGGTGTATTCACAATCCCCTAGCTAGACATAAAAGTTCTCCAAGTCCCCTCTAGACCCAGGAGCCCTGCTGGCTTCACCTAGTGGATCCCCTGCCGGGGCTGTAGACGGGGCTGTAGACGGGGCTGTAGGCGGGGCTGTAGGCGGGGCTGTAGGCGGAGCTGCCTGCCAGTCCCGTGCTGTGCCTGCACTCCTCAGCCCTTGGGCAGTCAATGGGACTGGGCGAGGAGGAGCAGGGGGCGGCTCTCCTGTGGGAAGGCTCCAGCGGCAGTGGGAGTCCACTGCCAGGATGGGGTTCAGGCATGGTGGGCTGCAGGTCGGGAGCCCTGCCCCACTAGGAGGTGGCTGAGGCCAGGTGAGAATTTTATAGCCCCGCATGCAGGCCAGCAGTGCTGGGGGACCTGGGGCAACCTCCACAGCTGCTGGCTCAGGTGCTAAGCCCCTCATTGCCCTGGGCTGGCGGTGCTGGACACTGCTCCCACTGCAGGCCAGCCATCTCTCACCGGCACCGGCGGGAAGTCGCGCTGGCCTGTGAGTGCTGCCCACAACCCCAGTTCCAGCCCGCGCCTCTCCCTCCACACCTCCCTGCAAGCAGAGGGAGCCGGCTCCGGTCTGGGCCAGCTCAGAGAGGGGTTCCCACAGTGCAGTGGTGGGCTGAAGGGCTCCTCAAGCACCACCAGAGTGGATGCAGAGGCCCAGGAGGTGCGGAGAGTGAGGGCTGCTAGCACATTCTCACCTCTCTCTCTGATCTTTATTTACTTGATTCTACTATAGGCTCCATTTCTTTTTTTCTAGTTCCTAGAGGTACAAATTTATTTACCTGGGATTTGTTTTTAATTAATGTAGGCATTTATTCCTATAAATTCCCCTTAGAGCTGTTTTTTGTAGCATTCCATGAGTAATTTATTCTCAGAGGCATTTGTTGTTCACAAGTGGGTTAATTTTCACATATTTTTCAATTTGCCAATTTTCCTCCCATAATAGATTTCTAGTTTCATACTATTACAGTTAAAAAATACACAGTATGACTTCAGTCTTCTTAAATTTGTTAAGACTTGTTTTATGGCTTAACATGTAATCTGTCTTGAAGAATCTGATGTGTGCATTTGAGAATAACATGTATTTTGTTGCTATTGGATGGAATACTCTATTGGATGGAATATTTATTGGGGTTGAGCACAGTGGCTCACACCTGTAAACTCAGCACTTTGGAAGGTTGATGTGGGGGGATTTCTGGAGGCCAGGAGTTTGAGACCAGCCTGCGTAACAAAACCAGATCTTGGTTCTTCCAATAAATAAATAAATAAATAAATAAAAACAGGAAAAATAGCTGGGCATGGTGGCACATACCTGTAGTTCTAGTTACTTGAGAGGCTGGAGCGGGAGGATTGCCTGAGCCTAGGAGTTCGAGGCTGCAGTGAGCTCTGATTACACCACTGCACCTCAGCCTGGGTGAAATGCAAGACTTTGTCTCCAAAGAAATTTTTAAAATAATGTATACATATTTGTTAGGTCCATTTGATCTGTAGCATTGTTCAAGTTCACTGCTTTCTTATTGATTTTCTGATTAAGCTTTTAAATAATACTGTTTTATATCCTTATTGATATTAGTCACACCTCTTTTAAAACTCCTTAAGGATGATTAGTTTTACAATACACATTTTTAAATCACGATGCTATCTTTAATAGTGTCACTCTCTCTCATGTGTAGAAAAACTAACAGAATATTCCCAATTCCTCTCTCTAATTTCTTCTGCAGTAACATTATGTAATACATTTTTGAAGATAAGATAAGGTTATGACACCAAGACATGATTAACTTTTTCTTTAAATAATTATCTTTTAAGAGTAATTTAAAATATCTTAAAATGATTTTTATTTATTCCATTTCCAGTGTTTTCTGTTTATTCGTTTAGATCCAGTATTACCTCAGCCTAATGAACCCCTTAACATGTTTTGTAAGTCTACTTTATCTGAAAGTAGAAAGGACCCCATTTTATCTGAAGAAATACTTATTTATATTTCTGTGGTGAAGAGTATTTTGCTAGGCATAAAATTCTGGTTTGTTTCTTCTTCCCACCGCTAGAACTTGACATATTTATTTCATTATACTCTTACTTGCAATATTTGTGATTAGAAATACGCTATATTTCTTATTGTTCTTGTGTAGATAATGTAATTTTTTTTTCTCCAGTTGCCTGCAGTATTTTCACTTTGTCTTTGGAGTTCTGCAATTTAAGTCTGGTATCACAAGATTTAAAAAAAATTCTAAAGTGTATTTGTTCTGCTATTTCAATGTGGTTCTTTTATCTGTGGTGTGGTATCTAATATTAATTTTGAAAAAAAGCTTGGTCATTTTTTTTTAAATTATTTATTCTGCCCTGTTTTCTGTTTCATCTTTTTCTGAGATTCCAATTACATACATGTTAGACCAGGTGATATTTTACCACAGCTCTTTGACAGCCTGTTCTCTTTTACTCACCATTTCCTTCACAGCATTTGAGTTTCTGCAGTTGCTATTGACATATATTTACATTCACAAATTATTTCATTGGCTGTGTTTGGTGTACTTATGAACCTTCCATAGATATTCTTTGTCATTGTATGTTAACATTTTTAATTTCTCATACTCCATTTTGATTTGTGTTAACTTTCTGTCTTTCTGTTGAATTTATCCACTGGATCTTGCATACTGTTTACATTTTGAATAAGAGACTTTAATATTAATTACAGTTTTTTGTTTTTTATTCCCAGTTTTGTAGTCCCAATATCACTGTCTCATCTGAGTCTGATTTTGATTATTGCTTTGTCTGTTTAGATTGTGGTTTTCTTGCCTTTTTGTATGTCTCAGTGTTGTTTTGTGGAGCAGTAGATACAGCTGTAAATATTTCTTACGCCACTTTCTTTATTCTAGATCTTCAGTGCATAAATTTGTGTTAATTAAGTCTGGGATAATTTTAAAGTTTACTGTTGCTATTATTACCCTTGGTAAAAGAGGTTCTTATTACCATGTCTCTGTTTGGCTATGGATATTCCATTTGTGCTGCTCTTAATGTTGAGGTGATCAGACCCAATACCAGGTCGTGGGGGTGATGAAGTCTGTTGGAGTCAAAAGAATGAGAAAAAGACAGTTTGAGAGAGAAAGTGGGACCAAGTGGCCATGGTGGGTGAGCTCTGGGAGCCCATTCTATTTATTGGTGCTCAAACAAAGAAACAGGTGGTGAGGATGTGGGAATTGAAAGGAAATAGTGTATCAAGTGAATGAGAAACATGGCTTCCAATGAGATAATGGAAGTGCTAGGAGCAAGGAGGGACAAGTCTAGCAGACATGCAATGCCAGCCTCAACTTCTCTCCCAACACTTAAAAGACAATTTATTGGCAGGGCATGGTGACTCACGCCTGTAATTACAGCACTTTGGGAGGCCGAGGCAGGCGGATCACAAGGTCAAGAGATTGAGATCATCCTGGCTAACACAGTGAAACCCCGTCTCTACTAAAAATACAAAAAAATTAGCCAGGCATGGTGGCGGGCACCTGTAGTCCTAGCTAATTGGGAGGCTGAGAAGGAGAATGGCGTGAACCCGGGAGTCAGAGGTTGCAATGAGCCGAGATCGCGCCACTGCACTCCAGCCTGGGCTACAGTGCGAGACTGTGTCTCAAAAACAACAACAACAACAACAACAACAAAAATGCAGTTTATCTTTTGCATCTTCCAAGTGTATTGTTCCGATGATTTTACTCACTACTTGGTTGCTGGTGGGGAGAAAGGTAAGAGAGTGTTTGCTGATGTTCTTAAGACTCAGTCTCAGGCAGATATGTTGAATCTTGGTCATGTTGTGTGTCATTCACAAGTTTTTTATTCTTGTTCTAGATATAGGGTTGTGCCTCACATATATTTCTGCCTAACCCTGTGTGGTACAGTTTTGGTGTTCCTGTTTCTATCCCCCAGATTAACTGGCTTTCAATAGTGCTCTTAAGCTTTTTTTTTTTTTAATTCTTTTCCTGCAGAATAAGGCTTTCTGTACTCCCTTCCCTCCCCATAGGGTAACAGTAGAGACTGGCAGTGGCATCTTTATTTTAACCCCCAACCATAATCCTTTCCCCCAGGGAAAGTTTTTCATTATTCTTCGTGACTTGTTCTGTAAGCAAATATTGATTTTTTCTGAAAGTGGGTGGTGGCCATCTCACATCTATGTTAACTCCTTTATATTTCCTTCTGTTCTATACTTACACTTTTTAAAAGCAAAGCTTTGCTTTAGTCATTTACTGACTCATACAATGTTTCATGGCATTTTTCACAGGTAATGAAATGACCAGACCCTGTTATTTCTCCCAATTGTCTACCTCTATCTAAATTTTATGGTTTTTTTCTTCCTGGATTCATAGTCTTCTGTTGAGCTAAAGAAAAGCCATTAATTTTCTTTGCCAGATTTCTTCTTCTTGTAAAGGTAGGAGTAATATACGTTCTACCTGGTGGCATGCTCTAGATGAAATGCATACCTGCTCATTATTAATTAAGAGAGAAAAATTCTATTAATTGATTCTTTAAAAAAATTTTGATGTTGAAAGTAGTCTATTCAAAAGTTTTTTACCATAATTTCTTTCCATAGCATATATGCCAAAACCAGCCCCACATACAAAACAAAGAAAACCTTTACACCTATTATTTTGCTTACTGAATAAGTTATGTTCATTTTATGACTTATAACAAGACAAGATTGCATATATTTAATGCTGCTGCTAAATATGTTAATGAAATCTCCAGCCAAGGCTATAGCAATAGGAAGCACAAAACAAAGCTAAATTGGAAGACTTTGAAAAGAGAAGATGAAATTATTCTCTTTTTTTGCCCACAAAAGGGTCATCTTGAAAATCAAGTATTAGCATTTTCAACTTATACTAATTTTACAAAACCAATAATATTTGATATAGATTCATTGTTAACTCAAAATACAATGAAAATAAAATACGTTCAAAAATCTAATGTGTCTAGGAATTGATCTTCAACACATATACATAAGACTTCTACAATAAAAATTTGAGGGGTTTGACTAGCTTATATTAATAAATACTATAAACCATTTTATTAGTCATCTATTGCTATATAAGGAATTACGCCAAAACTTAGAAGCCTGAGAAGAAGTAAAACATATGCATTGATTATAATACAATTTTTGTGGGTCAGAAATAGAAGTATGGCTTATCAGGGTCACATGCTTCAGGATCTTACAAAAGGCTCTTCTACAAACTCTCACAAAGCTGATAAAAGATTTAACTAGGTCAGAATCTACTTCCAACTTAATTCAGTGTTTGTAGATGCGACTTAATTTCCATGACATTTTGGATTTAGGACTTCAGTTTCTTTCTGACTATTGGCTGAAGACCACTCCAGGTATTAACAGTTTGGGCCTCTTTGACGTGATAACTTGCTTCACCATAGCCAGAAAGAAAGTTTGCAGTAAAATGGAAGTTGCAGTCTTTTATTACATAAAAATTCCACTACACTTGATGTAATCTATTTTTAGAAACAAGTGAGTGAAGAAAGCTTCACTCTTCACAAGAGTGAAGGAAGCTGCAGAACAGTTTGAAGCTAGCAGAAGTTGGTTCATAGGGTTTAAGGAAAGAAGCCAGCTCCATAACAACATAAAAATGTAAGCTGAAGAAGCAAGTGCTGATGTAGAAGCTGCAGCAAGTTATCCAGAAAATCTAGCTTAAGATAATTGATTACTGTGGCTATACTAAACAACAGATTTTCCATCTAGATGAAGCAGACTTGTATTGGAAGAAGATGCTATCTAGAATTTTTATACTAACAGAAGAGAAGCCAATGCCTGGCTTCAAAGCTTCAAAAGACAGGTTGACTCTCTTGTTAGGGGATAATGTAGCTGATGACTTTTAGTTGAAGCCAATGCGGATTCTGAATTCCAAAAGTTTTAGAGCCCTTAAGAATGATGCTAAATCTACTCTGTCTGTGTTCTATCAATGGAACAACAAAGCCTAGATGACAGGTGCATCTGTTCATAGCATGGTTTACTAAATATTTGAAGCGCACTGTTGAGACCTGCTTCTCCTGAAAAAAAAAAAAAAAAAAAAATCGTTCAAAATACTACTGCTCATTGACAATATACCTAGTCCCTCAATAATTCTGATAGAGGTGGGCAAGGAGATTAATTTTTTTTCATGCCTGCTAATAGAACATTCATTCTGTAGCTCATGGATAAAGGAGTAATTTTTTGTTTCAAGTCATTTAAGAAATATATTTTGTAAGGCTATGTAACTGCCATCAGGAGTGATTCCTATAATGGCTCTGGTAAAAGTGCATTGAAAACCTTCTAAAAAGGATCCACCACTTTGGAGGCAATTAAGAACATTTATGATTCATGGGGAGATGTCAAAATATCAGCCTTAATGGGAGTATGGAAGAAATTGATTCTAATTCTCATAGATATCTTTGAAAGGCTCAAGACTTCAGTAGAGGAAGTTTTGAACTGCAAATGTTCCGGAAGCAGCAAGATAGCTAAAATTAGAAGTAGACCCTGAAGATGTAACTAAATTATTGCCATTTTATGATAAAACTTGAACAAATGAGGAAAAAAATGTGATTTCTTGTGATGGATAAAGTAGTGGCAGGGATTGAGAAGATTTACGCTAATTTTGAAAGAAGTTCTACTATGGGTAAAATGCATTCAAGCAGTATCAGAAGCTACAGAGAAGTCTTTGGTGAAAGAAAGAATAAATTATAGTGGCAAACTTTACTGTGGTCTTATTTTAAGAAATTGCCACAGCCACCCCAACTTTCAGCAAGCACTACCCTGATTAATCAAAAGTTATGAACATTGAGGCTAAACCTTTCTCCAGCAAAGAGAATACAACTGGCTGAAGGATCAGATAATTGTTTGCATTGTCTAGTAATAAAGTATTTTATATTAATGTATGTACATTTTTAGACCTAATTCTGTTGCCCAACTAATAGACTATTAGGTAGTGTAATTATAACTTTTATATGTACTGGAAAACCAAAAATTTTTGTGACTCACTTTACTGTGATGGTTGTTTTATTGTGGTAGCCTGGAATCAAACTTGCAATATATTCAAGGTATACCTCTAATTGATTTGAAAAGAAAAAATATAAAATTAATAGAAGCAATGTGAAAAACATATTAATTTTTATCCAGGGTAAATATTGACTATTATTCTTACAACTTCAAAAACCTAAATAATGTGGTAAGAAATTAATCTACTTGCAGTGAAAATTGATGTTCTATCAAAGAAATCATGACTAAATTTAATGGAGTTTAAAGAATGGAAAAAGGTATTTATAAATAAAAGAGATTATTGTAGAAAGAATTAAAAGTAATGCTACAAATATGCAAATATGAAAAAATTATTTCACTTTTATGGACAGGTAATTAACAGAAGATGAAATATTTAGATTCACAAGAAGAATGATAGAAAGTTATACAAGAAATGAAAAATTAAAAAAGCAATGTATATTATTTTACAGCTAAAAGATAGGAAAAATGTATGAAGTAGCCAATATCAACATGTGGTGTAGACCATTCTGGAGCATAATCAGGCATTACTCAGAAAAATATATTCCTGACATGGCAGTTTCCCCTTTTTGTACATATTCCCAATAATTTATTACCTAAATTCCTAAAAGTACAAGTACAAGGATGTACTGAAACAAACATATAATTATATGGAAAGAAAATAAGCCTTTGCCTTTATACCTAAAAACCACTTGAACACATTCAAATATAAAAAAAGCATATCATGCCAATAAATAAAATATGTATAATGTTTGAAATGCTAGGTAGGCAAAGATATATTTTAAATAAATAATATAGTAAACTATTTGCTTTAAATGATCAGTTAAACTTCGTCAAACATAAAGTCCTGTGCTCTTCAGAGGAATGTGTTACGGAAATCAAAAGGCATCCTATGATCATGCATTGCTCATGGAAATGTAGACCATATAACCATTCCAAAATACTATATAGGGTGGGGTGCAGTGGCTCACGCCTGTAATTTCAACACTTTGGGAAGCCCAGGTGGGCGGATCACTTGAGTTCAGGAGTTTGAGACCAGCTTGGCTAACATGGTGGAACTCCATCTCTGCTAAAACTACCAAAATTAGTCAGGCATGGTGGCACCTGTAATCCCAGCTACTTTGGAGGCTGAGGCGTGAGATTTGCTTGAACCTGGGGGGTGGAGGTTGCAGTGCACCGAGATAGTGCCACTCTACTCCAGCCTGGGTGACAGAGCAAGCCCCTGTCTAAAATAATAAATAAATAAATAAATAAATAAATAAGTAAATACTATCATCTACCATTTGTGGAGCAAACATTTAAAATAAGCATATTCTCCTATATTCTGTAAACTAGGAAATATTCTATGTGTATATCACAAAACACAACAATTATTAATTATACATATACAAGCATATTTCCTCAAGTATTTTTTATTACAGTAGGAAATTGGCAGCAAAGAGTGCTAATTGCTAACGCGGTAAAGTGGAGTATATTGAATGAACTTATATCACCAATAATTAGGAGCAGGAGATGAATGATCATATAAATTAATCTTAAAAATAGAACTAGTGAAAATAGATACATTAGAATTGTTATCTGGTGATGGGTAGAATAGTGTATGTAATATATAGTATGAAATAAAATAAGAAAATAATGATTTTTTTTTATTTTATATTTATAGATTTAGGTATACAGGTATAGGTTTGTTACATGGATACATTACATGGTGGTGAACTCTGGGATCTTAATGTACCTGTCAACCAAATAGTGTACATGGTACCAATAAGTAATTTTTCATCACTCTTCCCCCTCCCATCATCACCTTTTTTGGAGTCCCCAGTGTATCTTATTCCACTCTGTATGTCCAGGTGTACCCTTAATTAATTCCCTGTTATAAGCGGGAATATGCAATATTTAACATTCAATTTCTGTTATTTTGCTTAGGGTAATGGTCTCAAGTTATAACCATGGTTCTGCAAATCACAGTTTTTGCTGAGTGTATATATATATATATATATATATATATATAATTTTCTTTATCCAATCATCCACTGATGGACACCACTTGAGTTTACTCCGTGACTTGGCTATTGTGAATAGTGCTGTGATAAATATATAAGTACAGACGCCTTTTAAAAAATGACTTACTTTCCTTTAGGTAGATACTCAGTAGTGAAATTGTTGGGTCAAATAGTAGTTCTATTTTTAGTTCTTTGAGAAATCTCCATACTGCTTTCCACAGAGGTTGTACTACTTTACATTCCCACAAACTAGTATAAATATTCCCTTTTCTTTGCATCCTCGCCAACATCTGTTATTTTTTTACTTCTTATTAATGGCCAATCTGCCTAGTGTAAAATGATATCTTGTGGTTTTATTTTACATTTATCTTATGATTATAGAAAATCAATACAAAGGCTCAATGAAATGAAAGTTTGGTTATTTGAAAAGACAAAGTTGATAAACCACTGACTAGATTAACCAAGAAAAAGAGAGGATCCAAATAAGCAAAATCAGATATGATAACGTGTGACATTACAACTAATACCACAGAAACAAAAAAGATCATTAGATAATACTTTGAGCACCTCTATGCACACAAACTAGGAAATCTAGAGGAAATGGATAAATTCCCGGAAAGAAACCAACCTCCCAATATTGAATCCTGAAGAAATAGAAATCTTAAACAGATAAAAAATGAGTAGTGAATTTAAATCAGTAATAAAAATTTTATCATAAAAAAGCCCCAAATAGGACAAATTTACAGCTTAATTTTACCATGCTTAGAAAAAAGAACTGGTACCAATCCTACTGAAGCTGTTCCAAACAAATGAGGAGGAGAGAATCATCTCTAATTTATTCTATGAAATCAGTATTACCATGATACCCAAGCCAGGCAAGGAAACAACAACAACAACAACCTACAGGCCAGTATCTCCAGTGAAGATAGATGCAAAAATCCCCAATAACATATGAGAAAACTGAATTTAACATCACAGTAAAAAGATACTACTCCACAATCAAGTAGGTTTTATTCCAGGGATGCAATGATGGTTCAAGATACACAAATCAGCAAGTGTGTTTCAACACATAAACAGAACTAAAAACAAAAATTATAATATCAATAGGTGCAGAAAAAGCATTCTAAAAATCTAGCATCCATAAGTGATTCAAAGCCTTAACAAACTGCTATTCAAAGGAACATACCTCAAAATAATGAAAGTCATATACAGAAAACCCACAATCAACATTATACTCAATGGGAAAAAGTTGAAAGCATTCCCCCTAAGACCTTGAACAAGACAAGGATGCCCACTTTCACCACTCCTACTCAACATAGTACTGTAAGTCCTAGCCAGAGAAATTAGGAAAGAAAAATAAATAAAAGGCATCCAAATTGGATAAAAAGAAAGTCAAGTTATCTCTGTTTACTGATGACATGATCTTATGCCTAGAAAACCCTAAAGACTCCTCCAAAACATTCCAAGATTTGTTAAGTGTCTTCAGTAAGGTTCAGGATAGAAAATCAACATACAAAATCAGTAGCATTTCTACACACCAATAAAGTTCAAGCTGAGAACCAAATCAAGAATGCAGTCTGATTTACAAAAGCTACAAAAAATTAAACATCTAGGTATACATTTAACCAAGGAGGCAAAAGAACTTTACAAGAAGAATCTAGAAAACACTGATGAAAAAATCATAGAGTATAACAAAAAATGAAAAAAAAAAAAATCTCATGTTTATGGATTTGAAGAATCAATATCATTAAAATGGCCATAATACCCAAACTAATCAGAAGATTAAATGCAACTTCTATAAAATTGTCAATGTCATTTTTCACAGAATAAGGAAAAACTAATTCTAAAATTCATATGAAACCAAGAAGAACCCAAATAGCCAAAACAATCCAAAGCAAACCACAAAGCTGGAGACACTACATTACCCTATGTTAAATTATACTACAAGGGTACAGTAACCAAAATAGCATGGTATGATGTGTAGCCATTTCCTTAATTGAAATGCAGCTTTAGACTGGAACGGTGGTTCACACCTGTAATCCCAGCACTTTGGGAGGCCAAGGCGGGTGGATCACCTGAGGTCAGGAGTTCGAAACCAGCCTGGCCAACATGGCAAAACCCTTTCTCTACTAAAAATATAAAAATTAGCTGGGTGTGTTGGTGGTTTCCTGTAATCGCAGCTACTCGGGAAGTTGAGGCAGGAGAATCACTTGAACCCAGGAGGAAGAGGTGGCAGTGAGCTGAGATTACACCATTGCACTCCAGCCTGGGTGACAAAGCAAGCCTCTGTCATAAAAATAAAACAAACAAAAAATAATAATAAATTCAGCTTTATTCCTTAAATCCTTCATACTGTTTTTAACAAACATATTATGTATATATCATTTTTTATATGTAAAAGGCTCTCTAATTCATTATGTAATATTTTATACCTTTCATTACATAGTATTTTATACATTTACTTTTTAATCAGTTAATAGAAGAAATGAGAAAAATATGTATTGATAGTGTCATTTATATTCATAATTACCCTTTACTGGTGCTTATGTTTATTTGTTTGGATTCAAATTATCTTTTCATTTTACTTACTTACTTTCTTCCTGAAGATCTTTTAGTAATTCTTACAAGATTGGTCTGCTAGAAAAAAAAAAAAATCAGCTTTTGTTATTTGTGGAAAAGACTTTTAAAAAATAGATTTCGGGCCGGGCGCGGTGGCTCACGCCTGTAATCCCAGCACTTTGGGAGGCCGAGGCGGGCGGATCACAAGGTCAGGAGATCGAGACCACGGTGAAACCCCGTCTCTACTAAAAATACAAAAAATTAGCTGGGCGCGGTTGTGGGCGCCTGTAGTCCCAGCTACTCGGGAGGCTGAGGCAGGAGAATGGCGTGAACCCGGGAGGCGGAGCTTGCAGTGAGCCGAGATCGCGCCACCGCACTCCAGCCTGGGCGACAGAGCGAGACTCCGTCTCAAAAAAAAAAAAAAAAATAGATTTCATGGATATAAGATTTTAGGTTGACAGTGTTGTTGTTGTTTATTTGTATGTTTGTTGTTGTTGTTTTTATTCAGCACTTTGGATGTGTTATTGCACTGCTTGTTGGTCTCCATTGTTTCTGCTCATAAATTAACTGTTAATCTTATTTTAATCTTATAAGAGAAACATCATTTATGCTTTTGCTTTTCTTTCTACTGTCAATGTTTTCTCTGTCTTTTTGACTTTCAGGATTTTTCTATGGATTTTTTTGCATTTGTTCTATTTGAATTTTAAACATTATGGATCCATATGTTGTTTTTCTTAGTAAATCTAGGTGTTTTCAGTGATTATTTCTTTATTATTTCCCTCGATTCTCTCTCTGTTCTCCTTTTGGTTCTTATATTATGCATATATTAGTGTATGTAGTGGTGTCTCATTCGCATCTTCATTCGAGGTGTGTGCATATGGCATATGGCATTTTCTAGCAAATGTTCTTGAAAACATCCATGTGTACTTGAAAAACATACATTCTCTTCTGTTGAATTGAATGTTCAATAGATGACAGTATATACTTACTCTTTTCTATCTGTCTTTTTAAAATTTGAGTAATCGCTTTTCACCTATTTTCAAATATACTGCTTCTTTATTTGGCTAGTTTAAATCTACTGTTGTGCACCTCTAGTAAGATTTAATTTGAATTACAGTACTCTTCAGGTCCACAATTTTGATTTATTTTTTATTTTACAAATACTACTTCCTTATTGATATACTCTGTTCTGTGTGATAGTCCCATCATACCTTCAATTGCTTGTTTAATTATGCATTTCTTTAGTTCTTTGAACACGTTTCTAATGGCTATTTGAAATCTTTCTGTTTCCTGTGAAATTCAAAATCCAGCCACTTTCACAAGACAGTTTCTGTTGTCTAATCTTTTTCTGGTGTATGACTTATCCTTAGAAATAAAAACATAACTTTTTCTTCATTTATCTGCTGAAAACTTGACCATTTAGATAATATATTATAGAAACTCTGAGCACTGCCTCCTCCTATGGAGCATTGGTGTTACTTGTGTGTTTACTTGTTTAATGGCTGTTTGTTTTATTTTAGTGAAGTCTATCTGCTTTTCCTTCAATACATATACAATTTTAAGCCTCTAATTATGCTTCTCAGGGAGACATAGCTTTGAGTCCAATGTCAGTCACCTAATACCACCAATGGTATTAGTATTACTCTTTTTCTCTCTCTCTCTGTGACAATATACAAACTCCACTAATCGACAGCTATTACTCTATTTTTTGTTTGGTCCCAGGAGGTTTCTTTAAGCTCTCATTTCTTGAGTATCTCCTGCAAACTAACCAACTTACATTCTAAGCTATATATCCATTAAATCAATGACAAATTAAATTAAGTATCCTCACAATTGCCTCTCATCACATCCACTGTTTTTATGAGTGACCTTAGACTTGAACTTCTCCGCTCTCTAGATCTCTTTAGATAAATAACATTGATGAAATATTTTACTTTTATTCCTATTCTTTTGCTTTGTATTTTAGAATAATTGTTTATATTTTTAATTGTTTTTGACAGAGCACTGCATTTTTAGTAAAAACATATAACGATAAAAAATACTGCCATTCACAATCTTACTTTCTAATGAATAACTAGTTTCCTCCATTCCACATGGCCTTATCATAATAGTCAATCCCATAGTGTGACCTATTCCTAGACTTAATAACTAGGGATAAGCAAAATCAGTGTCTCACTTCTGAGAAATCCAATCTTGGAAATAACTAAAACAATAAGAAGAACACACACACACACACACACACACACACACTATGTTTATATTTAAATATTTAAATGTGTGTGTGTGTGTGTGTATAAATATTTAATCATTAAATCCCTGATATGGTTTTGCTGTGTTCATTCAAATCTCATCTTGAATTATAGTGCCCATAATCCCCATGTGTGTTGGGAGTAACCCAGTGGGAGGTAATTAAATCACAGGGGCAGTTATCCTTATGCTGTTCTCCTGATAGTGAGTAAATTCTCAATAGATCTCATGATTTTATAAGGTGCTCCCCCTTCATTCAGCATCCATTCCCTCTCCTGCCACCCTGTGGAAAGGTGCCTTCCACCATGATATAAGTTTCATGAGGCCTTCCCAGCCTCAGTGGAACTGTAAGTCAATTAAACATCTTTCCTTTATACGTTACCCAGTCTTGGGTATGTCTTCATAACAGCATGAAAATGGACTAATACAATCCCAAAGGGATATCAACAATAAATTTAAATGAATAAATCACAGTGAAAGAGAAATGCTTCCAATGACTCTGAATAGTTCAGAACAAGGGAGTGACAAAACATTTTTAAATTAAAATGATACTATTTCTTAGTAGTTGTGAGATGATCTGCGGAACTCTAAATACAATAAAATAAATAAGGATTGTCTATGGGTTGCTTAATTCGATTTTATTTCAATTGATACCTCATTTCTGTTTCTTGACGAAAATTACTGTATGAGTATCTTTCCACCTTTTGGAATGATGGCATTTGGGAAAGCTATTGCCTTGAATCTTTCAGAGCTTCAAAAGGCATATCACTGAGTTCCTTCTAGGTAGTATTATTTTCTCATAGTAATTAAAATTAGCAATTGTCTGTATTATCGATACTATCTCAATTGACATCATCTTAAAGAAAAGGTTTGTCTGGGCCCAGTGGCTCACATCTAATGCCAGCACTTTGGGAGGCCAAGGCAGGTGGATCACCTGAGGTCAGGAGTTCAAGACCAGCCCGGACAACATGGCGAAACCCTGTCACTACTAAGAACATAAAAACTAGGTGGGCCTGGTGGCACACACTTATAATCCCAGCTATTTGGGAGGCTGAGGCACGAGAATCACTTGAACCTGGGAGGCAGATATTGCAGTGAGCCCAGATCGCCCCACTGCACTTCAGACTGGGCAACAAGGGTGAAACTCTGAGAAAGAAAGAAAAGGAAGAGAAGGAAGAGAAGGAAGGAAGGAAGGAAGGAAGGGAGGGAGGGAGGGAGGGAGGGAAGGAAGGGACAGAGGGAGGGAGAGGAAAGGAAGAAAGGAAGGAAGGAAGGAAGGAAGGAAGGAAGGAAGGAAGGAAGGAAGGAAGGAAGGAGACAGAGGGAGGGAGAAGGAAGGAAGGAAGGAAGGAAGGAAGGAAGGAAGGAAGGAAGGAAGGAAGGAAGGGAGGGAGGGAGGGAGGGAGGGAGGGAGGGAGGGAGGGAAGGAAGGGACAGAGGGAGGGAGAAGGAAGGAAGGAAGGAAAGGAAGGAAGGAAGGAAGGAAGGAAGGAAGGAAGGAAGGAAGGAAGGAAGGAAGGGCTTGTATGTAGGCAATGGCAGGGCACAGAAAACATGATGGGGAGTATATAATGACCTTAAAATGTAAATGAATGTCATTTTCTTAGGAAATTAAAGTAAAATTTTGACATTTATTATTTAAAATGTAATATATATTTATAAAACTGTTTTGAGAGAGCTAAATATTATAGATAATATGATACAGATGTTATATTTTCTTCTTCATAAGTTCTTGTGTTTAGAAGAGCACATTATCAAAAAATAGAAAACATGTTTAACGTATAAGACCTTATAAGACTATTTCTCTTACTTTCACCTGTACTTCTGACACAGTATCCCTCCCCATCTTTTATTCATTGCAATGCCCTCTAGCATATTACCCATGAATATTTGACTGAAAATGAAAAGCATTTCACCCTGAATAATATAAAGTCTTTTGCAATATGCTGGTACCAGATGAAAGTAGACTGATTCAAGGTAATAACTCTGGCTAGGGAAGGTCTTGAATAACACAGAAGTAATATATTCCAAGGGAATAGAACTTAAAAAATAGGTATTTTGGACCACTCATTGAAAGAGAGATGATGTGAGGTCAAAATGTATATCAAACCTCAGATATTGGCCAATTATTGTCAAATTTATTTAAAAATATTTTTGTCACTTTCTTTAGGACATAAACCATTCTAATTTTAATTTTTCAATAAATAATCAAAGTAATCAACCACATAATAACTGTCTCTAAGGAGACCTAGAGGGTAGTGGGTTAGGCTAGTAACTATAATAAATAAGTATGGTTGTAAAAAGTACAATAGCATAAACATATTGATTGGTTACTTTTGTAATGATTTTCTTCAAGTGAGCCTAAAGTTTGACACTATTGATATCCAATGTTGTTACTAAATAGAAAGCTTTCATTGAATATGAAAATTTAAGTAATCAGATTAATATGATAATACATTATTTGGCTGTAATATTTTTTGCTTATTCAGCCAAATTCTTTTCAAACAGTCTATGAAGAAAGCTCCTACAGTTTTAGCATTTAAAACCATATTTGGAATTTAAGAACCTTGACTTTTTCTTGTCAAAATTGAACAGGTAACTTCAAAGCTATAACTAACTTTTCAACAGTGATGACCAGATATTTAGCTTTAACTTTGTACATAACATGAGAGGGCCAGTAAAATATCTTAAGATAGTAAGAATTAACCAGACCACTTTCAGGAAAAGAAAAATTGAATTTTTATTTATGAAACAGAATTGTTTCTTACTCTTATGCCTATGTCTGCATCTGTTGACTTAAGAAACGTGCCATATATTCTCATGGTACATTAGAGCCTTTGCCAGTGAATTCAAATCATAGTAAACAAATAAATACAGATGCTAATCATCCTTCCAACTTAAGGCTTCAATGCTTGCATTTTCTAAGGTTTCAGTGCTTACATTGATGGAAACATCAGTATCAACTCTTAGTTCAGAAAGTGCACTGCATCATGGAAAATGTTGCTCAAATGTGGCAGAGTGTTTTTGACAAGATGGCATTAGCTTTAACACACCACTAAACTACAGTAATGCATCTCTTAAAGATGGAGAAACGTTTTTAAAAATGTGTCACTAGGACATTTTGTACTTGTGAGATCATATAATGCATTTATACAAATCTGGATTGTACGCCTTACTACATAATCTAAGCTATATAGTATATAGCCTGTTGCTCCTGGGCTACAAACCCGAACAGCATGTCACTGCAGGGAATACTATGGCTATTGTAACATAATAGTAAGTATTTGTGTATTTAAGCATATAAAAGCCATAGTAAAAATTTGTAGTATAATCTTATGACACTTCTGTCATATATGTGGTCCTTTTTCAACCACATATATTTTATGTGGTGCATAGCTGTACTGTTTTAAGGAAATGATTCAATGTTATTAGGTACTCTGAAAGGCCAATGGATACCATAGTTGTACACAAATTGATGTATATTCTTTGGCATAAATTGCAACCTTTAGTTATAGGTAATTTTGTGGCAATGCTATGTTATTATAAAAAGCATTTTCTGAGCCTTCAGATAATGATACATTCATTGCAGGCAAAGAAGCCAAGTACATATCTATCATATGTATAAAATTCCAGTGAAATTTAATCACTACACTTTCACTATATAAAAGTCTCAAATGGCTGTTTAGTCCCCAAGAATGATGCTCACCTTATATTTCATATGATATAAATTTCTTGGTTAGGTATTTGCCAGTGGATATAGCTAGATCTCACTAGGTAAGACAAGGCTCATGTTCTGAACAAATACTTATCTTCTATCTCTTAAAGAAAAGATATTTGTTTAGCTAATGGGCCCTTTGCTCCCAAACTGATGACGCTGATGATAAAGGCTGGCTAACATCTACAAGATGCTTTATTCCATACAATTCTTTTTTTTATGGTAGAAGGCATATCTCAGATAAGTTCTCCCATTATTTCCTAAAACATTGAATCTGTAAAATATTTCACAATTCATAAGTCCCTACATATTTTTTAATTTATTTTCTCATGCTCACATGCATGTATCTTATTATGATAACAAAGGCGCTTGCCAGTCTGCTCACTAGATCTAATGAGCATTATGACATTAATACGTGGATAAGCATTATCAATTGAATGTCATTAAATTAGGGTTCTTTGGGACTATTTTATGATTAAAATGAGAGAGTTAGCATAGTGAGGGGGCAAGACAGTGAACATATACTTTTTTCTTTATTAAGTGAAAGCAAACTACTTTTGATATTCTCTATTGATGGCAATTCGTAACACATTTGCTGGATAATTAGGGGAAACTAAGTATTAGAAGTTATGTTATTCTGTTACAGGCAGCTCCTATATCTGGCAGACCAGTTGTAATTGTGGTTACCACCTGAAAAGTTATCCCACTATCATCTGTTACAATTTATATAAAGTTTACCAGGGCCAACACTATCTCAGCATCAACCACAATTTGTTAGTACAACTAATCTCTGTAGATTTTCCTAGAAAGGATAATTCTTTTTATTTAATGTCATTCTACTTTGTGGTCTTTATTCTTCAAAAGAGAAAACCAATGTAATGTTTCTGCCATTTGCTAGTTATATGTATTTTATTGTATACTTTGAGACAAGGAAAAACACAAAATGGCTTCACAAAAACATTAACTCCACTGTGAGATGTGGACTAATACCCTGTCACATAGTATTTTCAAGCCCCCTCTATAATTGGAATGCTATAATGGGATTTTTTTTTCTAGTCCTCTAGCTTCAGGATCAGTTCATATATCATATTTAAGTATCCTGTCAATATTCAGAAATTACCTTCTCTTAGGTGCAATAGTCACTAATAATTAGCCATAATTTCCCTGGGGAATAGATCAGGGAATGAATAACATATACTTGTAATGATGTTTCTGGATTCTTCTTCAATGGTAAGAAGCCTCTGCATATACCTAATAGACTCTAAGTCTTTAAACTGATTTACATCAGGAAACTGGGTGAAGAATCAGAATTTCCACCTAAGGAAGCTGATGTTTGCTAGTTCTTAATTTGGCCTTTTATACTAAATCCTCCTTAACTGAGCATCTCTTATCCATTGGCATTCCCTATTTGCTTGCCTTTCCCACAAATATCTGCTCTTCAAGACACCTGTTTATAAATCTGGACTTTGTTCTCATTTTAATAATGATTTTTACTTTGCCTATAACACTGTGACTTCTGGGCTCTTTAATTCCTAACTTCCATCATCTTCATTAACACTAGTGATTGGAGGCTCATGAAAACACCTTTTACCTCCAAACTAGCCTGCAGAGACTGCTACCACCAAGCTTCTTAAAGATGCAGGCATATTGCCTTGCTAGTGTATTCCTTGCTACTTTTGTGTGAGGGGTGTCCTATGGAGTCTCCAATTTTACTCAGTAAGGAAATATAAGCAGACACGGGGTCTCCAATTTTACATAGCAAGACCATTCAAACACTCATTTCCTAGAACCTCTCTCTCCCTGAATAACATACCAATACATTTCTGATACTTTTTCTTCATTTCGTGTAGGCCACTGCTATGCTGAAACTCCAAAGAAACATAATCAGCAGATTATTAAAATTTGCTCCACGTTTCCCTGCTAAAATGTAGAATTCCTACTTATGGGTGAGTATGGTGAGTACCTTCTTGTTAAAAAAAAAAATGTTGTTTTTTTTTTTTTCCTAAATTCACCTTAAACCCTGTGTCACCTCATCCAACACTCTCAAGATGTATTTACGCTCACTATTCTTCTGTTCCTGGTACCACATATTAGTCAAGTATTATAATTTCTTTGGCATTCTTGACATATTTACTCTGGAGGAAGAACTTTAATATCTTGCTCATGCTGTTTCTGCATGGATAATTAGTGTAGGCATGTTAAGGTCATGAGGAAAGCAAGCTTTATTTTAAAGGGTACTACAGTTATTGTACTGTCTCCAGGCAATATAGGGCTGTTCCAATGACTTTTTCATGTAGAAAAATACTAAATAATAAAAGGAACGTTTTATTTATCATGATTTCAGCCAAAGACATTCAGCAATTTCTTCAAAACAATAGTTTCTAATCGGAGAATATCAAATAGAATCCTAAATATTTTGTTTTATATGCATATGACAAGTAAGAAGGATTAATGTTTCTATTCTTTAGTATATGTGAATGTTTGTTATTTTCTGGATTTTGAAGGCCTTTATGTCATCTGTATTCTTTCTATTTTTTTCTGTGTAATAGGTTTATTTTTAAGTGCAGCGTAAGTGTGAGTTATCATGTGTTCTCGAAGAATGCACCTTTGAAACAATGACATTCCCATAACCTTTCTTAACTAACTGCAAACCGTTCTGGTCTTCTGGTCCTACTCTGGCAAGTATGATAATGTTTAAGGTCATTATCTCTTGTGTAAAATCTATATTAATTTATGCTTATATCATTGTTGATTACTTATACAAAATGGGTTTACCTTATCTAATTCATATATATACACACGTGAAAATTGAACATCTAGAATGAGATAAAATATTTAATATTCTCCCATTAAAATGAACAAAAAACATTTCTGTTTAATGTCAGGGTTCTCAGGAAAGAATCAATGTCATTAAATCAATAATACAGAGCTTACTTTGTTTTTGTATGGACATATATGCTATCTCATAGTTCAAATTATCATAATTCTCATAATCAAAATTCATTGAATTTGAATTATGAGATAGTATATATGTCTATACAAAATACAAAATAAACTCTGTATTATGCTTCAAATAAAATGGAAAGCAGACTGCATTAGTTTGCTAGGGTATCACAGACTGGGGGGTTTAAAATATAGAAATTTATTTTTTATAGTTCTGGTGACTAGAAGGCTAAGATCAAGGTGTTTGCCTTCATGATTGGTTTCTTCTGAGTTTTCTCTTTCTTTAAGGTTTGCAGATAATCATATTCTCCCTGTATCTTGATATGGTCTTTGCTCTGTACCTGTTTCTGTGCAAATTTTCTCTTCTTATAAGGACATCAGTTTTACTGGATTAGGGTCCATACTAATAATATAATTTTAACTTAATTGCCTCCTTAGGCCCCTATATCCGAATAGTCATATTCTGTGTTAGTGCGGCCTAAGGACTTTAACTTGTGAATATTGTTGCGGGGGTAGAAGTGTATCCCAAAATACAGACTTCTATGCTTATTATTTGGTGTGTAGACTTGCTAAACATATGGGGAATATTCTATATATTCAAGAAGAAAGATGGCAAAAGGTAAGTTCTATTTCACATCCATCATTTAAGTGATTCTAAGACAATCAGCTAGAAAGCTTTCATGAGTAGGTGAAGGCCACATCGTTGGAATTTTGCTTTTGTCTATTTATTGCTATATTTTGTTGTTGTTGTTGTTGTTGTCAACTGTTTTTATTAAATCAAAAGTCACCAAATTAAGGTTTACAACTTCTTTTTTAAATAAAGTTTTACGGGAAAAAACCTGCCGGGGCAGAAAAGTGTGTTACCTTTTTTCACTCATCATAAGGATCATATCTGACAATCCTGTAACACAGACTAACAAGAGAAAATCAAAACCAATTTATTTAAGTAAAGTTTTATATGGCATGGGCACCATCAGAAATGAGGACCCACAGGAAACTCAACTTTTACGTTTAGGTTTAACGAAGAACAGACAGTCCTATAGAAATAGAATTGGACAGGCCTGGCACAGTGGCTCATGCCTGTAATCCTGCACTTTGGGAGGCCGAGGCAGGCGCATCATGAGGTCAGGAGATTGAAACCATATTGGCTAATACGGTGAGACCCCATCTCTACTAAAAATACAGAAAATTAGCCAGGTGTGGTGGTGGGCACCTGTAGTCCCAGCTGCTCCGGAGGCTGAGGCAGGAGAATGGCATGAACCCGGGAGGCGGAGCTTGAAGGGAGCCAAGATTATGCCACTGCGCTCTAGCCTGGGTGACAGAGTGAGACTCTGTCTCAAAATATAAATAAATAAATAAATAAATAAATAAATAAATAAATAAAATATGTGTGTGTGGGGGGAGCGGGGGGTGGATTGGACAAAAAGGATATGCTCTAATATGGAGAGGAAAAACCCAGAAAGCCCTTTCTGTTCAGATTTGTCTTGGCCTTTCTGTGTAGCATTCCTTCCTCCGTGGTATGAGGTAAGACTTCTTATGAGTAAGGGTCCTCAATGGAGAAGAAAAATATGGATGCAGTGACATTTCTAGGTCTTGTGGCTTGCTTTGAGGAAAAAATATTCTAGTTTCTATGACTTGCTTTAGGAGAGAAAAAGGAATGGAAGACAAAAATGTAGAAGAAAGCCAAAGCAATCTTACTTCCAAGGCCCTTTCAATCAAATTTATTTCAAAGTACTCAGCATGTCAAGGTGCCACAGTTTGAGGTATCATGTTCTGAGTACTGAAAATCCATAGTCATTAATTTACATACAATCTCTGTCTATTTTTCTGAGACAATGGCAGAATTGAGTAATTGTGGCAGAGGCCTTATGAGCTGCAAAGCCTGTTTACTATTTAGTCCTTCATTACAGAAAGTGTCCTAGTGTTTCTATCAGATCACTGACTCATTCCTCTCTTGTATTCCTGTTACTAATTCCATGGTTTAAGAACTTAAAACAGACAAATAAACATTAATTTAATGTATTGTACAAGATCTACTTTCCACTGAGATTTAGAAATAGCTCAAAATATCATGTTAACTGTAATAGATATAATTATTAATATCTGTAATAAAACTTTGTTTTCTAGACTTATTCATTGTGTTTTTCAAATTATGATTAGTTATATAATCAAATACACTTCATTTAAATGATTTGTTTTAAATTATAGATTTGCTTATAGGCATTTGGTTTCTATCTTACCATTATAAGATAAAAGGTAATGCAATTTAATCAATTATTTTATCACATCCTATGTTTAACAAAAAAGTATGTCATCTTGGTTTAAAGGCATACACTAACCATGCCAAATAAATCAATTTACGTTTTTCTGTTACTTTTACATTACTGTGTACAATAAGTTTTGTACAAATCTGTTTAGCTTAAAACAGTTTGACATATATGTATTGCCTTTAACATTAGCAGACATAGGTACAATATGAAACATTTGCAGCATTAATATAACCTAAACATACTAGAAAGGTGTTTTATACCGTCCTGGTGCGGTGGCTATGCCTGTAATCCCAGCACTTTGGGAGGCCGAGGCAGGTGGATCACGAGGTGAGGAGATGGAGACCATCCTGGCTAACACTGTGAAACCCCGTCTCTACTAAAAATACAAAAAAAAAAATAGCCGGGCCTGGTGGCGGGTGCCTGTAGTCCCAGCTGCTCAGGAGGCTGCGGCACAAAATGACGTGAACCCGGGAGGCGGAGCTTGCAGTGAGCAGAGATCAAGCCACTGCACTCCAGCCTGGGCGACAGAGAAAGACTCCGTCACAAAAAAAAAAAAAAAAAAAAAAAAAAAAAAAAAAAAAAAAAAAAAAAGAGAGAGAAAGGTATTTTATAAACTGTTATGAAATGATGCATTAAACTTTATATATTGTTTTAGAAGTGAAAAAAAGCAACCACATGTAGTAACATGGTAGAGGCTCATATTGGAATAGCTAGCCAAAAAAGCATACCCATACTTAGTTTATGAAATGAATAAATTTAAGATAAGTTACTTAAATATGACTATCAAAGAAATTACATATCAATGTTAGACACTTTTTGCTTTTGTTATACAATTGAGATACCAACATCTAATCATATTTTATTATATTTTTGAATACCCATGAATTATACTCAAGAGACACAGAATTTTAAATACTGTAATATGCATCTTAGTTTGCTAATTTTCAGTATGTCTCATTTAAAACTTTTTTATAATTAATGTAATAGACACACAATGTGCTGTTTAATTTTATGTGTCCACTTGATTAGGTTAAGGGATACCCAGATGGCTGGTGAAACATTTCTAGGTGTGTCTGTGAGGATGTGTTCCAGGAGAGATTAACATTTGGATCAATGAACTGAGCAAAAAATATTCATTCTCACTAATGTGGGCGGGCATCACACAATCTCTTGAGGACCAACATAGGGCAAAAAGGTAGAGGAAGGGTGAATTCTCTGAGCTAGGATGTCTCTCTTCTCTTGCCCTGGGACATCAGCTTTTTCAGGTCTCAGGGCTTCAGACTCTGATACATAAACCAGGGGACCATCTCCTATCCTGTCCCCAGGTTCTCAGGCATTTGGCCTTTGACCAAGAGTTATACCATTGGCTCTTCTGTTGTTCAGACCTTTGGACCCAGATTAAATTACATCACTAGCTTTCCTGGGCCTCCAATTTGCAGTGACAGATCGTGTGACTTCTCAGCCTGCATAGTCCCATGAAATAATTTCTAAAATAAGACCCTTCTAATATACACATAGATATCCTATTATCTCTGTTTCTCTAAAGAATCCTGACTAATTTATACAGGAAAAATATTAGAAGAGAAAGGAGTTTAGTACAAGATAGTAGAATTTTAAAATATTTTATTCTAGCATTGGCAACTTTAAAAAATCAGAAATGATGTAAGATAAATAAGATATATTAACTGTCAAATAAAAATGAGAATTAAAATTATGTTCAGTTGTACAACTCAATATATATCTTTTATATAAAAGCATTGTATTGTTTCTTAAATATACATTGATAGATCCAGCAGCCTTAAAGCATTACCATCTGTGCATAGTTACATCAATATCAGATAATATATTCTTTATTGTGTAGAAAATGTTTTTTTTTTGTTTGTTTGTTTGTTTGTTTGTTTTTGAGACGGAGTCTCGCTCTGTCACCCAGGCTGGAGTGCAGTGGCCGGATCTCAGCTCACTGCAAGCTCCGCCTCCTGGGTTCACGCCATTCTCCTGCCTCAGCCTCCCGAGTAGCTGGGACTACAGGCGCCCGCCGCCACGCCCGGCTAAGTTTTTGTATTTTTAGTAGAGACGGGGTTTCATCGTGTTAGCCAGGATGGTCTCGATCTCCTGACCTCGTGATCCGCCCGTCTCGGCCTCCCAAAGTGCTGGGATTACAGGCTTGAGCCACTGCGCCCGGCCGAAAATGTTTATAAAATTGAAATCATACAAAATGTATCTAATAAAATGCAGCTATTTTACTCTAGCTAATATTATGAATGTGTTTGTTCTTTCAGTATAGGAATGTAAATATAAATCACTCAAACACAACCAACAGTGAAACTGAAATATTCATTGGACAACTGTCTGTCTGGATTCTGAACAATATTATTTATTAAGAAAAATGCATTTCTCCAACATTCTAATTTAGGCTATGGGTATGCAGCATTTTTATTATTTTTCACTTAGGAAAACTAGAAAGATGTTTGAGAAGATATAACACTATAAAACACAGAGGAAGTTGAAAATGAATCAAGCGTATTTACATAAGAAAACATTTAGCCACGCGGTGGCTCACACTTGTAATCCCGCACTTTGAGAGGCTGAGGCAGGTGGATCACGAGGTCAGGAGTTTGAGACCAGCCTGGCCATCATGGTGAAACCGCATCTGTACTAAAGATACAAAAAATAAGCTAGACGTGGCGGTGCATGCCTGTAATCCCAGCTACTCAGGAGGCTGAGGCAGGAGAATCGCTTGAACCCGGGAGGCAGCAGTTGCAATGAGCTGAGATTGCGCCATTGCACACTCCAACCTGGGCAACCGGGCAAGATTCCATCTCAAAAAAAAGAAAGAAAATGTTTAGAAAACTAGCACAGGAAACAAAAATAAAAATAGAGAAGTGGTACTACATCACACTGAAAAGCTTCTACACACCAAAGGACGCAATCAAGAGAATGTCAGGGCCGGGCGCGGTGGCTCAAGCCTGTAATCCCAGCACTTTGGGAGGCCGAGGCGGGCGGATCACGAGGTCAGGAGATCGAGACCATCCTGGCTAACATGGTGAAACCCCGTCTCTACTAAAAATACAAAAAACTAGCCGGGCGTGGTGGCGGGCGCCTGTAGTCCCAGCTACTCGGAGGCTGAGGCAGGAGAATGGCCTGAACCTGGGAGGCGGAGCTTGCAGTGAGCCGAGATCGCGCCACTGCACTCCAGCCTGGGTGACACAGCGCGAGACTCCGTCTCAAAAAAAAAAAAAAAAAAAGAGAATGTCAGAAGCAATAACAAAAACAGGAGAAAATAATTGCAAGCCACACATCTGATAAGAAGTTAATTTTCAAAATATATAAATCTGTAAGGAATTCCTATGATCCTATTAATGAACCAGTGAAACACTTGGGCAGACATTTCTCTAAAGAAGACATATGAATGGCCAACAGATATATGAAAAGATTCTTAACATCATTAATTATCAGTAAAACCATAATGAGATAGTACTTCATACCTGTTAGAATGGCTGTTATCAAAACAACAAAAGATAATCATTAGTGAATATGTGGAGAAATTTTAATCCTCTGCACTGCTGGTGACAATATAAAATGATACCTAGACGTTAGAAACATTATGGTGGATCCTCAAAAATTAAAAAATAGAAATACCATATTATCCAATAATCCCATTTCTGATGTCCCAAAGAATTGAAATTATTATGTCAAAGAAATATCTGCACTTCCATGTTATTACAGCATCATTCAAAATAGCCAAGATGTGAAAACAGCTCAAGTATCTATGCACAAATAAATGGATATAGGAAATATGGCATATACATATAATGTACTATTATTAAGCCTTGAAAATGAAGAAAAGCTTGTGATTTGCAACAACATGAAAGAACCTGGAAAGTATTATACTAGTGAAATAAGCCAGTCACACAAGGACAAATATTGAATAATTCCACGTATATGAGATATCTGTTACAGTCAAACTCATGGAAGTACAGAAGGCAATAATAGTTGCCAGGGGTGGGGGTGGAAGAAATAAGGAGTTGTTCAATTTGCGTAAAGTTTCAGTTATGCAAGATGAGTAGGTTCCAGAGATCTGATCTACAGCATAGTACCTATAGTTAGCATACAGTACTGAGCACGTCACACTTTATTAGCGGAATAGATTCCACGTTAAGTGTTCTACTACCGCTACACGCCACAAAATGGTAACATTGAGACCACCACCACCACCACCACCAAGACAAAAAGACACAGGAAACTCTGGAAGCTGTTAGATGTCTATTACTTTGATTGTGCTGATGATATCACAAGTTTTTGCCAATGTCTAAAGTCATGATATTGTGCACATTAAATATATATGACTCTTCATGCATCAATTATACTTTAGTAGAGCTGTTAAACTATTTTTTTTTTTAATTAGAAAGGAAAACTAGTGAAATGGTAGATCACTAAACTGGTAGTGGGCATGCATATTCAAAATTAAATTTTATTCATGATTAAAAAACCATTCAGTTGTTTTCCACTGAAAAAAGGGAATGTACTTTATTATAGCTAAGCAGAAATTATTTTCCTATCTGACTTTGATTCCAATGCCAACGAACTGATTGATTTATGGACTTCTGCTGATTGACAGGGCAGAATGCAAAGGCTTTGCAATTAATAATTCTCTGGTACTGCTGAGTACCAAGACCTTTATTTTAAATCATGCCAGCATGTTTCACAATTTAATTACAGACCAAGGAATTAGTACTACCATTTTTAATCAAATATTATTTTCTGATCAAATATAACCTTCTATACTATTTCAATACAAACTAAAAGATAAATTTGACTAGTATTTTTTCAAAATATGCAAAAATTATGTTTTGATCTTTACAACTTTGTTTATTCATTTCTTTTTTTTTTTTTTTTTGCCTCTTTGAGTTTGTGCTTCCATATCTAGCTTACATATACGTTGATAATGATAGATGCACTATATATCTAAGCGTTTATTTCAGATGAGTCTGTATTCACACTAAATCACCACTTTTAAAAGTCTATAAAACTTCTTAATTGCAACTGTATATTTGATAGTGAGAAATGATTTAACTATCAAATGTTCTCTTCTCAAAGTATCATACAATAGAAAAATTACTCAAAAAAATCAAGGGCATTGGCATAAGCCTACTAATCTTTGCTTGCACAAGAAACCATTTAGCATAGTGACAGACTGAACAACATAATATAAAGCATTTGTAATTCTTTTAAGTATTTTGAAGTAAAGGAGAAATAATAATTGACAGTATTGAAAACTTTCTTTGTGGTAACTTGCAAAAAGAAGACATTACTGGAAACCTCTATAAATTAAATAACATTGTATTTATTGTAGAAATAAAAGAGGAATGTTTGAAAAGATAAGGTTGAAAGTTTAGACCAAGATTCTCTTTAACATTGTTTAACTTAATGACAATAAATGTAGTTTAGTAGAGTGAAACACCATTTTAGTCTGCTTTTCTTTTCAGTTCCACTTAAGGAAAATTGTTGGCACTTAATGACATTTTAAAATATATATTTTTTTTTATTCAGCTCTAGGTTCTACTCTACTCTTACCCCAGAAAACGCATAGAATCATTTGGTATCCATCGAGAATTGGATCAGAACACTCATGGACACCAAAATTCAGGGATGCTCAAGTCTTATATAAATGGCATAGTATTTGCATGTTAACTATGCAATGCCCCTGTATACTGTACACCATCTCTATATTGTTTATACTACCTATGTAAATGTAAATACTATGTAAATATTTATTATACTGTATTACTTTAAAATTTGTATTGTTTTCTGTTAACGTATTTTTATTTCTCTTGTTTTTTCCCAAATATTTTTTATCTCCAGTTGGTTGCATCTTCAGATACAGAGAGCCTACTGTATTTCCTTCTCTTTCCTAGTAATATGTTACTTCATTTATACTAACTTCAGTTCCTTGCTTTCATTAAAATTATGTATATATTTGTAGGGACATGGATGCAGCTGGAAACCATCATTCTCAACAAACTATTGCAAGAACAGAAAACCAAATACCACATGTTCTCACTCATAGGTGGGAATTGAACAATGAGATCAATTGGACATGGGAAGGGGAATATCACACACCGGGTCCTATTGTGAGGAGGGGGGAGGGGGGAAGCATTAGGAGATATATCTAATGTAAATGACGAGTTAATGGGTACAGCACACCAACATGGCACATGTATACAAATGTAACAAACTTGCATGTTGTGCACATGTACCCTAGAACTTAAAGTATGATTTAAAAAAAGAAAAAAGGAAAAAGAAAAATGCACTTGTCTATCACAAATATATTGCTCTTAAAACCTTAACTTATCTGGTCTTAGAAACTGCATGGGAATACAGAGATAATATCTGTAGCCATCCATAGATATGCTATATTAGGTCTGGTTATTAACCTCAGTGCTTTATTGACTCAACATGCTTAAGGAAGTTTCTGGGCAAGACTTGTCTGATTAACCCAATTTGAATGAGCTACATTCAGGAAGTGACGGATCAATGTTAACAACTTCCTAATCGTCTTGAGGTTTAAAAGATTTGAAAGAGACTAATAGATTTTTTAAATAAGTAACTTTCTGGAAAATAGGTGAAGAGTTCAAGAGAAAAATGATACAGTGCAGGTAATTTAAAAAACAGTTTAAGTAGAACTAAGCATAAAAACATACTAAAAAATGCTTTTTTTTTTAAAGAGGACAGTTTTCATTGAATTGTCAACTGAACTCACAGATAAATTCATGTGATTAAATAACAACTGTTTACTGAAATTGAGACAATTTTTTATATAAATGCAAGTTACATTTTCCAAACCTCTTTTAATTAAAAAAAATGCCTAAAAGATCAAGCTACCTCTTAAATATGCCTCATGGCTTATATTGGATGAATCCAAGGTTTTGAATTTATGTGTGGAACATATATGCAATAAAAATGTTGTTTATTATACAGATTTATAAAATACTCTTAATGAAGAAAAAAATCAGGTTTAACTATATTTTATTTTCTCTTACTTCATTTTATTTTAATTTTTTCTTCCCTGACCATCATCATTCAGATTACATTGTAATTAAATAACATTTTGTGCTAGAGAGATAAAATCTCCATCTTGAGTGGTTTCAAAAGTTTTAGGCCAGTAATCTCACACACTAAAATAAAATATATAATCATTTATGCAGAAAAGAATAGTACTAAATAAAATTGTGACTATGTTATGTCACTAAATCCAATGCTAAAAAATACGTACTTTTTGTTTGTATTTGGTTTATTCATTCTTGGTAAAAACAATGTAGATATGTTACTAGAAACCAAAGCTTAGATGACTTAGAAATATTTTTTATCCCCATAATCAAAATTCTAGCAAAATAAAGCTAAAATAAGCAAAATGTGACTAGAGGTCTTACAGATTCTCAAACTTAATCTTCTATGACTATGCTTAAAATACTGGCCCTGGCAGAGGATGGTGTTAGAATACTTCTAACTGGCTATGCCTGCTCCTGCTCCCTTGTGTCATTAAATTTTCCAGGATTTTCTTAGATGAATTCACATGATAATCCAATTAAGTAATAGGTTACAAAATCAGCTTTAATTTTCGTATGTCACTAAGAAAAGCACTGCAGGCCGGGCGCGGTGGCTCAAGCCTGTAATCCCAGCACTTTGGGAGGCCGAGATGGGTGGATCACGAGGTCAGGAGATCGAGACCATCCTGGCTAACACGGTGAAACCCCGTCTCTACTAAGAAATACAAAAAACTAGCCGGGCGAGGTGGCGGGCGCCTGTAGTCCCAGCTACTCGGGAGGCTGAGGCCGGAGAATGGCGTGAACCCGGGAGGCGGAGCTTGCAGTGAGCTGAGATCCGGCCACTGCACTCCAGCCTGGGCTACAGAGCGAGACTCCGTCTCAAAAAAAAAAAAAAAAAAAAAAAAAGAAAAGCACTGCAAATACACATTTAAGTCTTAAGTTTGCATAAGCAGAAGTAACCTTCATAAGACATCAAACATGGAACTGTTCCTGCTGTGGTAAGAAAATATGACACTTACTTGCAAAAGCATTTCTTAGTATGGCATAATTGATAAACTTCCCAGACACCTTTGTTCACTTCTTGGGTAGAAGTATAGCCAAAGGAAAAAAAATAACTATTAGTTTCAGAGCTCTATATGCTCATGACTCCCAATCTGAAACGTAGAGTTTGCGCTCTATCTCCAGACTCATATGTGCAACTATATGCTTGACATTTCTGGTATCTTTTTCAGACTTTCAACAAAATTGTGAGCTTCTATTCACTTTAGTATGGTTTTAGAAGCTGTAATATATAATTAATTAAACAAAATATTTGTGTTTATAAAACATATTTACTGAGTAGTGGAAAATGTTTGATAGCAACTAGGCAATAGAAAAAAAGAAAATAAAGCAAAGTAGAAAGAAGGAAAAGTTTAAGAAATGAGGGATTGAATTGTTGTAAAGATGGTGCAGGAAGCCCTCACCAATAAGAACATAGTTAGAAAATACATGACATGAGTGAGGGAATTAGTAATATAGCAATCTGGGGAAGAGCATTCCAAACAGAAGGACAGTGCAAAAGCAAAGGTAAAACATGTAATTGAAGCAGAAGCATACTGATCTACAAGGAGAGAAATAGCAAACAAGGCAAGAAATAACATGAAACAAGATCATCTAATAGCTGATACATTATTAAAATAATACTTAATTTTACTCTTTGTTACATGATGAATCATGAGGTTTGGAGCAGAAGAGCAATACTGTTGAACGTCATTTCAAAAGGATAGTAATATAGCTCTGGTTACTATTTAGAACATAGACTGTAATGAGATTCCCCCAACGACCCTCTCCTTGTTATTTTTTTCTGTATCTGCTTATCCAATAATTTGTCTTATCTTTGTAAATAGTAAGTAAACCTCCTCATTGCTCAGTCAATAGTGCTTGAGATTATTAGTCTTTTTCAGACATCAACAGAAATCAACAAGATCTGTCAAATGTATTTACAAAACCTATTCAGAAGCAGGAATGCCTCAAAACTTCCAATATATTTATAATTTTATTCAAGCCATTATCATTTCTCACATACTTTATGAGAATGAGGTTTTCGCCTTATAACATTTTGGAGAAAATAAAAAAAAAAATCAAGGATTTGAAGTTATAACAGTCTCTAGAAAGTCAAATAATTTTTCACAAACTATGAATTTTGTTTTATTTTAAATGCATGTACAATGGATCGATTCTAGGATTTGGTGGCATAGAGAAACTCCAGGATTTATAGATAGTTGCACACTGAAAGGTAATTTCATATATGTTAAATTTTCTGGAAGAAATTCAATGAAGACATCTCACCCTGAGAACCTATATGTGCATAAAACCTAGATGAAACTCCACAAAATAATAGAAAAGAACAAAAAGTACAAAAATACTAATTTATCTTTGAAATAAATATATAGAGGAAATGCTCACAATTGAAATGTAAATTACAAAATGAATTTGGAAGAGCCAACATTGCTGACTGTATGTAGCCAGGAAGACTGAGAGACAAGACTATTAGGAAAACCAGCAAACTCAATGTAGATATTTGGAATAAAAGCATTGAGAGTGGACAGACAAAGAATGCAGACCCTGAGTTGAATTGCAGGAAAGCTGAGGACCCTGCACTGGGTTGCTGAGTACCAAGAATGATTCCTTGCTCAAAGCAGTTCCTGGGAAAAGAGTAAGTTAAAGAGGCATAAAATGGCCTACTCTCAACGTGGACATTTGGATCCTAAAGAAGACCACATTACCCCGATGGACATTTGAGCTGGAAGGGAGAGTTTCTTGGGAAGTTGGCAGGGACAGGGCTTCAGGGCCCCAGAGGGATTGGCATGGGAACGGCTGCTGTGGAGCATACCCAGGGATATCAATCACACAAAGCTTGCCACACTCCTCTGGGTGACTTTGGGCTTTGCTTACTGTTGAACCTAAATAGAACTTGGTTATCTTGCTCATGGGACAGGGCTACTCTGATCTGACAGCCTACCTGTCTGCCAGTCTCTCCAAGAGTCTCTGTCTAGCAACACTGCTTGCAACACACCCTCAGATGCCCAAAGAAGTTTCTTTGTAGTGGCCACCATCATATCGTCCTTGCCTGTAGACCCCACCTAACCGTTGGAGACCTTCTGCAAAAGGGGTCCAGTGAGCACTTATTTGCCACACTTTCCCATTACCACTTTGCCAGCATGCATATGCACAAAATCTCACTGCCCTGCTACCATGCATGCCCTGCATGCATGCAGACTTTTCTGCCACACTTCCCCAGTGAAGCACTTTTGCCAGCACCGCTCATTGAAATGTTGTTGCCAATAGACTGAGAACACCTCACCCCATCCAGTGCAGCAGGGCTTCATATCAAGGGGCCAGAGAGCAAAGCTGTGAGCCTGGTCACACTTCTCAAGGGTTAGACCAAGGAGTCCAGGTATGCTGAGCTGGGCCTTTGTCACTTGAAATAATTCAAACATAAAGCCAGTCAATTGAACCCAATTTTTACAATAGTCAAACATTCAAGGATATCAAACGATATAAAGGCAAAAATTCCCATCCAAAGGACAGTAATGTCAAAGATTAAAGGCTCATCAATCCACATACATAAGAAAAAAAACAATGTGAGGACTCAGGAAACAAAGACAGAGTGTCTCCTTACTTCCAAATGATTGCAGTAATTCCCCAGCAATTGAAATGGCTGAAATGGCTGAAATGATAGAAATAAAATTCAGAATCTGAAGGGCAATGAAGATTACTTAGATTCAGGAGAAAGTTGAAACCCAATCCAAGGAATCTCAGGAATCCAGTAAAATAATTCAAAAGCTGAAAAACAAAGTAGCCATATTAAGAAAGAACCAAACTGATCTTCTAGAACAGAAAAACTCACAACAAGAATTTTATAATATAATAGGAAATATTAGTAGCAGAATAGACCAAGCTGAGGAAAGAATCTCAGAGCTTAAAGACCAGTTTTTAAATCAATGCAGTCAGAGAAAAATAAATAGAAAAGACTAAAATGGAATGAACAAACCATCTGAGAAATATGGAATTATGTAAAGTGACAAAACCTATGCATTATTGGCATCCCAGAAAAAGAGAGAGAGAGCAAGCACCTTGGAAAACGTATTAGAGGTTATTGCTCACAAAAATTTCCCCAACCTTTCTAGAGAGGTCAAAAAGCAAATTGAAAACATTCAGAGAACCCCCTGTGACATACTATAAAGAGGATAATTCTCAAGACACATAGTTATCAGGTTATCCAGATCAATGTGAATGAAAGCATGTTAAAGGCAGCTGTAGAGAAGGGGCAAGTCACCTATGAAAGGAATCCTATCAGGCCAACAGCCGCCCTTTTAGCAAAATCTTTCCAAACTATAAAAGATTGGAGGCCTATTTCAACATCCTTAAAGAAGAGAAATTCCAACCAGGAATTTTATATCTAGGCAAACTAAGCTTCATAAGCAAATGAGAAATAAAATCCTTTCAGACAAACAAATGCTAAAATAATTTCTTATCACCATATCTGTCTTATAAGAGGGTCTTAAAGGAGTGTTAAACATGGAAACAAACAAGTAACAAAGAAACACATTACCAGCCATCATAAAAACACACTTAAGTACATAGGCTGTTGACACTATAAAGCAACTACACAATCAAATGCATGTAACAATCTGCTAACAACACAATGACAGGATCAAATATATGCATATTGATACTAACCTTGAACATCAATGTGCTAAATGCCCCACTTAAATTGCATAGACTGGCAAATTGAATAAAGAAGCAAAACTCAATTGTATTCTGTCTTCAAGAGACCCATCTCACATGCAATGACACCCATAATCCCAAAATAAAGAGATAGAGAAGTATCTACCAAGCAGATGGATAATAAAAAAACAGGGATTGCTATCTTTTTTTCACACAAACAAACTTTAAGCTGACCAAAATCAGAAAGGACAAAGAAGGGTATTATGTAATGATAAAGGGTTCAACTCAATGAGAAGACTTAACTATCATAAATACATATGCATCAAACACTGGAGCACCCAGATTCACAAAACAAGTTCTTGGAGACCTACAAAGAGAGTTACATAACTGCACAGTAATAGTATGGAGATTTCAATACCCCACTGACAGTATTAGAGAGATCATCAAGGCAGAAAACTAACAAAAATATTTGAGACCTTAAGTCAATACTTGACCAAATGGACATAGCAGACATCAACAGAACACTCTAGCCAACGACAGAATATACATTCTTCTCATCTTCATATGGCATGCACCCTAAAATTTACCTCATGTTGGGTCATAAAGCAATTCTTAACAAATTCGAAAATACTGAAATCTAACCAACTACAATATCAGACAACAGCACAATAAAAATAACAATCGATACAATAAGATCTCTCAAAACTATATAATTACATGGAAGTTAAACAATCTTCTCTTGAGTAACATTTTGGTATATTAAGAAAGTAAGGCAGAAATCAAGAAATCTTTGAAACAAATAAAAACGAAGGTAAAACACACCACAATCTCTGGGTCACAGCTAAAGCAGTGGTAAGAGGAAAATTTATAGCACAAAACACCCACATCAAAAAGTCAGAAAAATATCAAATTAAGAACCTAACATCACACGGAGAGGAACTAGAAACGAAAACACACACAACTCCCAAAAAGCAAAAAAGAAAAAGCAAACCAACTCTGAAGACAGCAAAAAAATAAAAAAGTAATAAATAATCAGAGCTAAAGTGAATAAAATTGAGATGTGAAAATGGGTACAAAATATAATCAAAAGCAAAAGTTTGTTCTTCATAAGATTAAATAAGATTAATGCTAGACTAATAAAGAAAAAGGAGATGTGATGCAAATAAACACTGTAAGCAGTGGCAAAGGGGACATTACTACAAACCCCATAGAAATACAGAAATAAATGAAAAAAATACTCTCAGAGACTATTATAAACACACCTGTGCACACAAACTAGGAAACCTAGAATAAATTGATAAATTGTTACAAACAACCTTTCAAAATTGAACCAGTAAGAAATTGAAACCCTGAACAGACCAATAATGGGTTCTGATATTGAATCAGTGATAAAGAGCCTACCAACCAGAACATACCCTGCCATACAGATTCACTGTCAAATTCTACCAGACATATATGAAAAGCTGGTACCAATCCTACCGAAACTATTCCAAAACATTGAAAAGAAAGACTCCTCCCAAACTTTATCAGGCAAGCATCAACCTGATACCAAAACACTAGAGGAGTCACAATAAAAATAGAAAACTTTAGACCAATATCCCTGATGTACAAAGATGCAAAAATCCTTAACAGAATACTAGTAAACTGAATTCAGCAGAACACCAAAACTCTAATCCACTACACTCAAATAGGCTTTATTCCTGTGATGCAAGTTTGGTTTAACATACACGAATCAACAAATGTGATTTGTCACGTGAACAGAACTAAAATACACACACACATGCACACTCATTGTCTCAATAGATGCAGAGAAGGCTGATAATCTCAGTATACTCAGAGAAGGCTTTCAATAAAATTCAACATTATTTAATGTTAAAAACCTCAACAAACTAAGCATTAAAGGGATGTATCCTCAAAATAATAAGAGCTGCTTATGACAACCTCACAGCCAACATCATACTGAATAGGCAATAGCTGGAACCAGTCTCCTTGAGTAGTGGAACAAGACAAGAATATCTACTCTCATCCAAAGCTTCCCAATTGGAAAAGAAGAAGTAAAACTATTTTTCTTCACTGCCTGGTGGAGCTGTGAGAAGAGGGCAACCATCCACCAGACTCCAGAATGGTAGATCCACTGACAGCTTGCACCGTGAATCTGGGAAAGCCACAGACAGTCAATGCCAGCTGATGAAAGCAGCCAGGAGGGAAGATAGTACCCTACAAAGCCACAGGGGTGGAGCTGTGCAAGACAACGGGAACCCACCTCTTGCATCAGTGTGACCTGAATGTGAGACACAGAGTCAAAGGAGATCATTTTGGAGCTTTAAGATTTGACTGCCCCTTTGGATTTCAGACTTGCATGGGGCCTTTACACCCTTTATTTTGTCCCATTTCTTCTATTTGAAATTGGTGTATTTATCCAATTCCCATACCCCGCCTTGTATCTAGGAAGTAACTAATTTGCTTTTGATTTTACAGGTTTATGGGTGGAAGGGACTTGCCTTGTCTGAGATGAGACTTTGTGTTATGGACTGTTGCATTCATGCTGAAATGAGTTAAGACTGTGGGGGACTGTTGGGAAGGCATGATTGATTTTGAAATGTGAGGTCCTGAGATTTGGGAGGGGTCAGGGCATAATAATATGGTTTGTCTTTGTTCCCACCCAAATCTCATCTTGAATTGTTGCTCTATAGCTTCTATAATTCCCATGTGTCGTGGGAGGGACCTTGTGGTGGAAGATAATTGAATCAGGCGGGCATTTTCCCCAATACTATCCTCGTGGTAGTGAATAAGTCTTATGAGACCTGGTAGTTTTATAAGGGGGAAGCCCTTTTGCTTTGCTTTCATTCTCTCGTCTGCTGCCATGTAAAATGTGCCTTCCTCTTTGTACCATGATTGTAAGGCCTCCCCAGCCACATGGAACTGTGAGCCCATTAAATCTCTTTTTCTTTATAAATTACCCGGTCTCAGGTATGTCTTTATAAGCATTATGAAAATGAACTATTACACACCCAAAGGAATATAAGTCATTCTACCATAAAGACTCACGCACGCATATGTTCATTGCAGCAGTGTTCACAATAGCAAAGACATGGAATTAAACTAGATGCCCATCAATAGTGAGTTGTATAAAGATAATGTGGTACATATACACCATGGAATACTATGCAGCCATAAAAATAAGGAATCATGTTCTTTGCAGCAACATAGATGGCAAGGGAGGCCATTATCCTAAGCAAAGTTGTAAATTTGTAAATTTGCTTTGGACAGCAAGAACAGAAACCCAAATGCCATATGTTCTCGCTTATTAGTGGGAGCTAAACTTTACACATGAACACAAAGAAGAGAACAGTAGACACTTTGGCCTACTTGAGGGTGGGGTGTAGGAGGAAGTTGAGGAACAAAAATCTACCTTTTGGGTAATACACTGACTACCTGGGAGACAAAGTAATTGGTACACCAAACCTCCACAACATACAGTTTACCCATGTAACAAACCAGCATTTGTTCCCTTGAACCTAAAATAAAAGTTGGACAGAAAAAGAAAGAGATAAATTGAATAATAAAATTATAATAACACCTGGAAATTATAACCATAGGTAGGGTAAGTTTACTTTAAATGTATGTATATTTTTTAAAACTTGAAGCACAAATCAATAGATGTAGAATAAAATACTTTGAGAATTATAAAGAGTTATTCATTTTAAATAAATTTCAAAGTTAGGATTCTGGAAAAAAGTTATCACCATGTCCCTGCACTTTTTCCTTAGTCACTCATGGTAGATAATGATACATTTGACCATCAGGAAATGATAATAAAACATGATTAAATAAAGCTGATATCATTGCAGAGACACATAAAAATTCATCAAATAATAAAAAGGAGAAATACTTGACAAACTGAAGCAAACAGAACCAGAACATAGAATGAGAACCATTTTTCAAAAGAGTTGCGTATAGTAAAATAAAAAAATGTGGGTCATGAAATTAAGTGTATACATATTTATATACACACATTATATATCAATGTATATGTAATTATATGCTACTATATATACACACCGTGTATGTATGTACACACATATATGTGCATATATACATATATATGTATGCTGTAATAGAAGTACTGAACAGCCAAATAGGCTAGGTTATAGAACAAAAAATTAAAATAAACAGTTGCATATACACTAATAAATATAGACAGGTTTGCATTAATAAAAAGAGTTAAATATTCAAATCAAAAGTCTTTAAAAATAAGTGTAGTATATGTTAATTAGTTATTTGAATTGTATGTAGCCATTGTACTTATAGATTATTATTACTATGGCTATTTTTAACTATCAGTTAGTTTTACTGGAGAGATGCCAACCAAACTGGTAGCATTCAATTCTGTAAACTAAAATGAGATTAGAAAAAGGGTGAGAAAAAGATAACTCACATTTTGTCCATTGCAGTTATTCATTTATTACATTTTATCAAAGAGTAGACAAAATTAAGAAATAAAAAATAAATATTGATTTCAAAATGGAAAGCATGATTTGATAGTGACATCAATTGACATTTACTTCTTGGTTACAATCATCAAACATAATCGGCCATTTTCAAGGCATTTGATTTCATCAAATTCTCACCTCTCTTGTTTGGTAATGTGATATCATCTTTGTCTTTATTAATGTAAATCTCCAATTCTTCTGCGGGCAAACAAACCAATCACTGAAGTAGTACTTTTATTGTAGAGAGACTCTAGAAACTGAATGCTTAAAATATATTTTTTTCTTCTCTTTGGTTGTATTAGGTAAGGTAGTCTGGACAGCTGTAACAGACCAAAAAGTGTAATTGTTAAATAAATATTCATTTTTCGGTCCCATAGCAAATCCAAGTCAGTAAGTCCATAGAAGCTATACCCTCTGCAGTTGTTCAAATATCCAATATTCTGAATTCTCAGCCAGTTTCATCGTAACACTTTCCAGGTAACTGGTTGTTGATTTCCTAGTCCACACCCTAGAACAGGCATACATTATGCTCCAGACATTCTACTGGGATAAATTTATTCACATGGCCACATCCAACTAGCTGTGCAATGTTGTCTATTACACAAAGAGAACCAGAAAGAGTATTATTTTAGCTGTATTGAAAAAATTGAATTTATGTGTTTATTTTTATGCTTGCATAACAAATGAGTATTTTTTTTACAAAGGAAATTCTATGTGTCTTTGAAGCTTCCCTTAATCGGATCAGTATACTCAAACTTCATTATCAATAAATTAAACATTCTACTTTTCAATGGAAAAATACAGTTTCAGACCAATATAATTTCTAGTATTCTAATTTAATTTGAAGCGAGTCTAAGATTGCTGCTAATTTAAACATTTCTCAGGATAATGTTTACTTTTAGGAACAATTTTAACATATAGCATATTCACTTTATTTTGTCAGTATCCTTTATCATTTTATCTCAATCAAGAATTATAGTTTTCTAACATTTAAGTTACTGGTTCAAAAGCCAACTTAGAATTCATTATTAAAAGGGAAGCATGGTGACAGATTTTTAAAACAGAGGAAGTTACAGCTTTGTTTGCACATTTTAAATATAGACCTACATGGAATAATTTTAAATAAAACCTAATTACTACATTGAGTTCCCATATGTGTAATACAATTTGCAGGATTATTTGATGAAGTGTATTTCATGTAGGTACTTGCCTTTTCTTCTTTCATTTTTAAGTACTGATAAAGCAATCTAGAGAGCTACAAAATTGTAATTGGTTTTTGTAAACCCTAGCCTGAAAGATACACTTCATACGACATCTTTCACAGACACTCTCCTCATCTGTTTATCATTCCTTTGATTTTTTTTTCAGCTCATAAGAAGTATGCTTGCACATTTGTATTCTGTCCATCCCTAAATTCCAGTAAAGGTCAGCTTTCCCATAAAAAGACTATAAATAGTGCATAAAATGATAATCCAAGCTAGCACATCAAGAAAATAAAAGCATAAAGTAAAGGTCATTTTCACAATTTTTATCTTGAAGCTCTCTCAAAAATATATAGTGTGAAAATTTGTCAAAGTTTTCAAAAGAAGAGGGTGGAAGTTGAAGTCCTTTTTCCTTTGTATTTTTTTTCTATGACCTTTCTAGAAATTAAAAACAGGTAATACATTGCTAAGAACATGATCTTTATGTTAGTTTGGTTATTGGATTCATTACTGTGATATTTAATCAGTTAGCAGTGTAATACTTGTTTAGGTTAGAAATAATCATTTCCTTAGAAACTGCATTTAGATTTGGTTACATTAAAAATTGATAAAGCATATAAGCCTTTCCAAGATAAGCAAGAATAAAACACTTATTTTAAAATAATGATTTAAATAAAATATGTCTGTACATCTTAATATTTCAACTTTTATTCAGTAAGCATTTATCAGGAGTCTAATACTTGTAATATAAAGATACTGTATTAAATTAACTATGTATTTTGTAACAAGAAAACATAGAATTATATTTAAAAAGTCTTTCCCCAAATTGGAAAGATGCTGAGAGACCAAATAACAACTTGGACAAGTCCAACTTGGCAAGCAGATGAGTTTATTAGGACTTAACATACAAGGCAACAGGGAAGCTTTAGAGATCAATGCGCCGCCTCCCATCTCTAAGCTGATTTTAAGCTAATTTTCTGGCTCTTTGCCTACTGTTTGTGTGTAATAGGACTCTTTTCCTTAATATGTTCCTAGGTAGTCTCTGGGATGTTTGGGTTCTCAGAGATGTCTGCTCCTTGGCTGGGCGCTGTGGCTTTGGCTTACTGCCCAGCCTTCAGAGTTTAGACAGCAGACATATAAACCTTAGTGGGGGATCGGTCACACTAATATTCACCCTGTCCCCCAGCTCTTATATTTTTTCTCACAAACTCTGGCATAAGGGTCTCTGAGCAGGGTATAAGGGAAATAACTATAGAGGTCTATAACATATAGCCATGGTTTGTGTGTGACAGCCACATCCACAGTACACATAATGGCATAAAAAACAGAAGCTAACCACAGTTACAATGTCTATTAGCAAAACATAACTCCAATGGGTAGGTAAGTTGTGTAACCAATTTGGGAATGAGTCAAAGAAAACTCATTGAGTTATATCATACATGTGAGTTGACGAATGATTTAAAGCATCTGTCACATTATTCTCTTCATAGGCAAAACAGGTAGCATCTATGAGTGCACATGAGCTGTCCTGGGCTTTGGCGATAATGTTCAAAGTCACATAGCTTTGTAACACTACCTTTCTCATTTGAGCAGTCTCCATGTCTGTGGGCCATTGATAGATCCACATAGTAAGGCCTTTGATCATGCTTTTCTTAGTATGATCAAATTCCTTGGCAGTTAATAGTGCCAGGACAGTGACTTGAGTCAAAGCATCAACAGCACGTGCAAGTGATGTGAGAATACTCCTTGGCCATTTCCACTGTGCCAAGGATCAGAGAAACCTGGTTCTCATGGTTTTTATGTTGGATGGGCTGATGAGTAGTTTTGTGTATAACTCCTGGAAATGATCACCCCATTGTGTATCACCCAGGTCAGTCATGGGGTACATATGGCCACAAATTAGCACCACTTATAACCACCCTGCCTCCAAAGGTGAAGAAAACACACGTGCCTTCTTAGAGCTATTTTATCAACCAATCCAGTCTGTTGCCAACACCAGATAAGTACAATTACAGGCTAATGGGGGTAGCAACTACATTGGTTAAGAATCGGTAGCATTGGAGGTGTGCTTACGTCTCTCAATATATACAGAGGCTCTTTGGGATAACACTGCATTTTCAGCGACTGCCCAGAAGAGGCCATCTTCTACGGACATGTGAGTAGTGTGGTGTCATTCATTTGTTGTCAGACAAGGGCAAACACGTTTTGGGTCTGTGTTCTGCTATTGATATGCCCACCAAGTGGATGCAATCCCCAGTGAACTAGGGTGGCCTTATTTGTACTGTTGAACCAGTTACTGCGATTCCATCAGGAGGAAGTTAGAATATTCCAAGGCATAACACTAAAACTTGACAAGAGGAAGTATCCACATACCAAACAGTCAGACTGGGTGCTGACTGCTGCTATAATTGCAGCCTTGTATAGGAAGACATTCTAGGCTGGTGGCAGGAACAGCAGCCTACGGGTGTCAATACAGGTGTTTAGCAGAAGCCCTCATGGGTATATCCATTCACTGTAACATTATTACTTCTTTTTTTTCTTCCATTGGCCCTGTTAGGAAGGCCACCAAGCCTCAAACCTGGCTTAGAGTACCACGGAGGGCTTCTCTCCCTAGGAGCAAGCATAATAGCCAATTGGTAAGTTTCTGGCCTGGCCCATGCTGTTCACACTATGATCACTTCAGTAGGTGTCAGTGCTGCCATGTGTTGATACCATAAGGTTCTCAGACGTCCATCAAGGATCACCTCCCCTCCAACAGCCTTCATGGTACCTTCTGGTACCATGAAACTGATCCAGTACAGGAGCACTTAATAGCTCAACTCAGATTCATTTAGCCATTGACACATGGCAGATCGACTGGTATTCTCAGGATCATGGTGTGGCCACCTGATTCAGAAGCATGGCCCTGAGTCTTGAGAGGTAACCCTGAAACTCTGTAGGGCCTGTTTTACAGACCTTGTCAACCATTCACAGGGAGCAACACCATATGTGGCAGTGAACGACTCATTTAAAATGTGTATAGCTTCAGCGAGTTTCTTAGACCAGGACCCTAAAGAACTGTCCTGAGATAATCCACATAATTAGGTTTTTAACAGAGCATTCTTTTTTTTCTATGAGGCCTGTCCCTCTTGAGCTACATGGTAAGTGGAACCTCCAGTCTATGTTTTATTCCGTTGTCCAGTGTTAGACATCATGGCCCATGAAATGGGGGCCCTGATCACTACCTATCCTTCTTGGCATACAGTGCATGACAGTGAGTTGTAAGACACTTGATGGTCTCCAGGTGAGTGGCATGTTTCACTGGGAAGGCCTGTAAGTAGCCTTGTTGTTCTGGCTACACAGGTTAAGGCATAGCTTGTCCCTCTATGCTAGGGCAGGGGGTCAATATAATCTACTTGCCAGTCCTGCATAGACCTATGTAACCTGGTGAGGAGGAAATGTTCTAGGTCATAGCCATGAACAGGTCTTCCCAGTTCAGAAAAGCTGCCAGAATATCTGTATATTTAATAAGGATGCCTGCTGCCTTTGCTATGGCTCATCCCATGGCTGCCCCTTAGTGGCCACTCTTATGATGTAACCATATGGTAGACTCCTCCAATGGGCTTGGGGAAATTGCCAGCACATGAGTAAGGGCATCTACCTCCTGATTTACTCAGGGTGACTTGGGACTGTGTGCATCCACATGGTACACTGTAAGATAGGCATCCTTCTTATGTAACTTGATGTGGATGTCCTGCTACATGGACGTTCCACAAAGGGGCCTGAGGAAAACCTGCCAAATGTCTGTGGGCCATTGATAGATCCACATGATAAGGCCTTTGTATGTAGCTCAATTGCGCAAGTGACCAGTGACCAGGCCTCATGGGTGAGGAGTATCCAAACTGTGCATAACTTGGACCATGGCCACTGACCATTAGTGTTGAGTGCCTTTGCTAGACCCATCAGTGTACTAGGCACTAGTGGGTATTGGTGGGATCCCTTCATACGCGATGGTTGGCCTGATAGGTGGCTCCACTTCCATGTCTGCCCCTTCCACTTGTTCAGAGTGGATGGGTCAGAGCACTTCCTGTAGTGCTTCAAGTCTACAGGAAGTAGACTTGAAGGACTGGTGGACAAGATATCTCTTTCTAGTAGATAGGTGTGCCATTTCTGCAAGGTGTGTGATTGTGTCACACCAGAAATGAGCTTGGCTAGGAGGTCTTTTATTCATCCTTTTATAGTACAAGCAATCTTTACTGTGATGATCTGCCTCACATGATGGCTTCTGCTCGTTGCAATGCCTTATACATGGCCAACAGCTGTTGCTCTAAGACTGTATAGTGAGATTCTATCCCTCCTATAATTGAGGCCAAAACCATATAGGTACCATTCCTATTGGTTGTTTTTACCACAAACACCAATTCATGCCTATGGCATCTCTAGAGACTTTTAATATAAAAAGGTGCTATAACAGTGTGGCCCCTAAATTGTGTAGGTGATTTTAGAATGTGCCCCTGGCAAGCAGTATTGTTCACATTCATTACCTGCCTGGGTCACGGCAAGTGTACAGGCACCCATTGACTCATCTCTTTTTTTGTTCTTTGATTACATTGTGGACTCAGTCCTTGCTTTTATCCAGCTCACTGAGGTCTGCCAATGTTTCTCTCTCTCTCTCTCTCTCTCTCTCTCTCTCTCTCACACACACACACACACACACCCACACACACTTTATGTTTTAACAACAGGCTCAGAAATGTGATCAAGGCACCATATCAAAAACCTTCTTAAATTAGAAATGACCCAGAAATTCAATGGGTACCTGTAATAACTTTAAGATTTTAAGACACACAAAAAGTCTACCCACAAGAATTGAATCTCATTTAAATTTAATCATTGTATTTATTTTTTAGCAGTTTACCTAGATTGCTCATGACAACCAAAACAGTAGACAAAGCTAGTCATTATTTCAGGTTATTTTTGTTAATCATTTTCATAATCTGTAAATACTAGGTATTCCTTTAAGCAGGAACCTTAAACACATGACCATTTTGGCTGATAACTCAGAAAATTTAGCTGTTTTATTAAATCAACAACATCAAATTAGCCTTACTTATGAAAAAAAATCATACAACAAATATTACTCTGTTTTTGGCTGGGTTTATAGTCCTATAAACTTTATATCAAATCTTAACATCTTAAAATATTTAGTAAAGGAAAACATAAAAATTATATAATCAATATACCCCAAAATATATGTTGACACTTTTGCAGATAGTTTCATTTTTATTTTACTAATAATTTTAAAGCCAGTTTATTTACCAAAGATTAGTGAACTCACATGAACTTGAAAATCATTTGGACTTACTTAAGTTGAGTATTCATGTATTTACAAGTCAAGTTGGTAGCATTCTAGAAACAACAAATAACATAGTATGTGTACATATGCTTAAACACATCTACACACACATACACACACACGCACACAGAGAAAGATCCAAGAACTTTTATGTCAGAACTCTAGTCATGAGACAATATCACAAATTCATTATTTTACTAAAGACAGATGTTTTCAAATTATGTTTTACAAAATTTGGACATGTATATATGGCTAAACTTTATTTGCCCTGATAGGTAAACCAAGGAAAGACATGGACCAAAATTTTGGATAAAGTAGTTTTTGTGGCTCTTTGATATTTAAACAAACAAACAAAATACCTCTTTTATCTTTTCTTTCCTTCAGTTCCAAATGAGTTTCATTGTTACATTTTAGTAGAACTGGTTGAAGTAAGAAAAAGAAAATCTACAAGTTGCCTTGAATGAGTGAGTTTTATCTCAACCCTGGTAGCTTAATAACCGTAGATTCAAAGTAGGCAGAAAATGAAAGAGACATAGATAGCTTTAGAAAACTCTACTTAACTCTACAGTTACAGATTAACCATGTGAGCTCTGAATTTATTTTGTTGTTGTAATTTGCCTATCAGTTTTAAAATGTGCACAAGGTAGCTTTGTCTACCAGAACAGGCTAAAAAAAATTTAAAAAATAAATTTGCCACATTTTCTTAGTCCAGTCTGTCACTGATGGACATTTGGGTTGATTCCAAGTCTTTGGTATTATGGAATACTATGCAGCCATAAAAAAGGATGACTTTGTGTCCTTTGTAGGGACATGGATGCAGCTGGAAACCATCATTCTCAGCAAACTATCACAAGAACAGAAAACCAAACACCGCATGTTCTCACTCATAGGTGGGAATTGAACAATGAGATCACTTGGACACAGGAAGGGGAACATCACACACCAGGGCCTATTGTGGGGTGGGAGGAGAGGGGAGGGATAGCATTAGGAGATATACCTAATGTAAATGGTGAGTTAATGGGTGCAGTACACACAGTACACCAACATGGCACATGTATACATATATAGCAAACCTGCACGTTGTGCACATGTACCCTAGAACTCAAAGTATAATAAAAAATAATAATAATAATAAATAAATAAATTTGCACAAGACAGGGCCATAATATGTAACTAGCAGGAGTCTTAGAAAACCTGGCATGTCTTTTGACTTCTGCAGGAGTTTCTGTTTGTTTTCTTTTCTGCTCTAATGATTTTTCAATAGCCAGTCTTATTGTAACAATAGCGCATTTACTATTCTTTTGTACCTTAATATATTAGCTTCTTGTAATAGGCGCCCAGTCTCTGCCCACATTTTCCAAGTATTCCCATACTCACCTAGAAGTCCACAAAGGTTAAGCAGCCAGGCAACTCCACCCCACATGCATGTTGCCAACCACCCAAGATTCCTCCCACAGATGCTCCTGTCTCTTTTAGTCTCTCAGATCTTATTTGTGACACTAACTGTAATGAGAAAAACCCAGCATTCTGTTTAAAAACAAGCAAACAGACAAACAAACAAAACCTTTCCCCAAATTGGGAGGGAACTAAGAGACCAAAGAATGACTTGGACAAGTCCAGCTTGGTGAGTAGAGGAGTTTACTCCAACTTAGGACTTACGTATGAGGCTCTCCTATACAGCAGCAAGACAGTTTTGGAGATCCATACTGCCTACCATCCCTAAGCTGCTTTCAAGCTAATTTTCTGTCTCTTTCTCTACTGTGTGTGTGCATGGGATGGGACTGTTTCCCTTGGAATGTTCCCAGATAGGCTCTGGATGTTTGGGTTCTCAGGACACTTGCTCTTTGGCTGCGCACCACGGCTTCTTCTCAGTGCTTGACCCTCAGACTTCAGGCAGTGGACGTACATACTTTACTAATCTCATAGAGGACCTGTCACACTACATATTCATCTATTTTTAGTAATGATTTTTAACCTATTCTAGTTTAGCTAGATAACTTAGGAATGAGTAACTTTTGAAAGCCTTTAGAAAGGCTACCTTTGTTAGTTTGGGGATCCATAAAATATGTAAACATTATGATCTTGCCTCAGATGTACTCTATTTAGGATAAAGTTCAGAAATTTGGTAAAGTCTGTGGAATCAAGACAAGGGAGTTATCATAATCACAGGTGTAGGAGCGTAAGTTCTTTAACTCGTCGGAAATAATAGAGTATCTCCATGGAATGATATTTAACCCTCTGCTACTTAATCTCCCTAGCTTCTGATAATTTTTCCTATCGTAATAGTCCCTACATCTTATTGTAATTACTTATGTATATGTGCGTCTCTGCAGAAAATTGTTAGTTCCTCTAGGAAGAGAACATATCTCATCACTTGCTTAATAATCTAATAATACATAATGTTGTACACTGCTAAAGCATATTATTATTTAATTGAATTACCAAACATTCTTTAAGTAAATAGAGTTAATTAGGGAGTATTCAGCAGCAAACAATGCAAGAGTAAATAAAGCAAATTAATATGATTAGTTCTGAATCTCAAAAATTTTAAGTGTGGTAGAGGAAAATGATATTTTTAGTGTGTTCTTTGTATACACAGAAAATGAAATAGTAAAACTGTTGAAAAAATAGCAATGCACTCCATTTTATTGTTGCTTTTGGGGATAGCATTAACGGAGGTGTAGGAGTTTAATAGGTATAATAGATTTGGGATGATGTGAAATGTAGGTAGGAAAAAACATAAACAAAGGCAGAAGAGACTGAATATTTTTGTGTAGAATTAACGAATGTCTGTGTAAGTTCCTATCATTAGAATGTTACATTTATTTACAGTAACACAATGATTATAATAGTTGTCAAATAGAATTAATCTATTGTTTCATATTATAGGTAATAACATTTTTACTTTATTTTATTTATTTATTTATTTATTTATTTATTTATTTATGACATAATCTTGCTCTGTCTCCCAGACTGGAGTGCAGTCATGTGATCTCGATTCACTGCAAACTCCACCTCCCAGGTGCAAGCAACTTTCATGCTTCAGCCTCCTGAGTAGCCAGAATTACTGGTGTGCACCACCACACTCAGCTGATTTTTGTATTTTTAGTAGAGATGGGGTTTCGCAATATTGCCCAGGTTCGTCTCAAACTCCAGACCTCAAGTGATCCTTCTGCCAGTGCCTCCCAAACTGCTGGGATTACAGGTGTGAGCCACCACGCCAGCCCAATATTTGCACTTTAACATTTTGCAAAACTAAGTTAACTTTTTTTTGAAAATTATAGTCATATTCACAGTGATAACCATCAGAAAAGAACAATATCTTTTTTCTCCAAATAATACTTTAGAGTTTATTAAATAACAAACATATGAGAGGTATTTAATACATTACAAATTGAGAAGATTCAATTTCAATTTACAATTAGATATTGGTATAATCATTTTGTTGGTAAAAATGTAAAAGCCTAATAATAACAAGTATTAGCATGGATATAGGGTAACCATAACTTGTATATATGGATACAATCACTGTTGATAAATTTTGGCAGTATCTACTTAGCTATACATGTTACCCACTATTTTTACTCCAAATGTAATATCTAATTATGATGCATACATATATTCACCAAATACATATATTAGCATGTTTAGAGAAACAATATCTAGAAATAATCCAAATGTCCATCAATAGAATATTTTGCCATTGTCACAAAATAGCATACTATCTCTGTATTAGTTTGTTCTCACGCTGCTAATAAAGACATACCCAAGACTGGATAATTATAAAGGAAACAGGTTTAATTGACTCACAGTTCCACATGTCTGCGGAAGTCCCACAATCATGGTGGAAGACAAAAGAGAAGCAAGGGCACATCTTACAAGGCAGCAAGCAAGAGAGCTTGTGCCAGAGAACTCGCATTAGTAAAACTATCAGAACTCATGAGACTTATTCACTACTGCAAGAACAGTATGGAGGAAACCACCCCCGTGATTCAATTATCTCCTTATCCTAGCGCCCAATTTAACACATGGGAATTATTCAATTCAAGTTAAGATTTCGGTGGGGACACAGCCAACTGCTATCAATCTGGTAATAAAAAGAAATGACATATAACTACATGCAACCGTAAGAAATCTTATGCAAAAGTGCATATATGCAGCTCCATTGACATGAAACTACAAAATAGGCAAAATGTGTCTAAGCTATTAGAAGTCATGAGAGAGGTCAATCTTGGGTGCAGGATGTAGTGACTGAAAGGGGAAATAAAGATAATACCCAGAGTGCTAACAATATTATATATATTTTTGTTTAGGGTTCTAGGTGCAGACGTATGTTCAAGCCAATGTTCACATTATTCTGAAAAAGAAAATGTGGGGAATATGAAATTATTTAAGACATATAAAAGAAACATAATGGGAGGCTTGCCATAAAAGAAGTATACCACTACAGGAAATTAATACCTCTCACCCTCTCATCCTCTACTTTCTTAGTGGTAGAGAATAGAATTCAGAAGCCAATAAGAAATTACATTTTTTTCTTTATTAGTGGTAACAATTTGCCAATAATTTTACTTTAATGAAGTTACTTAGGAGAGCTTAGCTTAAACCTACAACAAAAATGGAAAATAATAATACCTTCCCAGATTTTGTATATTGTTTGCAAAAACTAGAGTCCTCAGAATAGATACAGCCAACTAGCCTATTTGTTAACCTATTTGTAGGTAAAGAAGTTGGAGAACACTACTCTCTTTTTGTTTGTTTGTTTTGTTGTTGTAGGGATTCTCCATGGGGAGAAGAGTCACAGGTCCAGCACAAGGCACAACTACGAAGGACGTGACATTCTTTGGTCACCGTTGCCTTTCCTGGCATGTGTCTTGGCAGGCAGGTGCCTCTACTGGGGAGAATATTACTCTTAATACTACATCTACTACTGCAACTACATCTACTAATTAAAAGTTGACATTGATCAAGTAGTTAAATATTTCTGGCAACCTCGTAAGCACTGATGTACAGTAGTTTAACACATCTTCAGACACTATTATTATTGCCTATTATAGGCAAGGTTACCATGACAGAGATTGATCATAAACTTTGTCCAATATCACATATTTAGAAGACAAAGTTTGGTCTCAGGAAATCTGAATCTCACCCCTTTCCCTCTCACTATCCCTCTTTCTTTCCCTCCCCTTTCCTTATCATGTTATTAATTAGGTCCATCTGTACAAAGAGACTCCAACCTGCAACAATAATATCAAATTAGTAAGCTATTGTGATGTCATAAAAATTGTAAAGGTAAAATAATAACAAAATGTTTCTCAGAGACTCCAAAGTGACAAATTGTTTTTTGTTTGTTTTTTGTTTTGTTTGTTTGTCTGTTTGTTTTACTGTAGAGAATAGAGTGCATGCATGCACTCTTGGTGAACAACAACAGATAGTAGTGAACAAAACTTCAACTTCAACTTCAACTGCCCCCTGGAAGTAATGAAAGGCCTAGGAATATACTTATGTTGGTTCTTGCTGGACTACATCAAGTTTGCTTTCATTTTCACCCCTGAAATTTATTTTCTTAAATTTTGAGCAAGTTTTTCAAGGCGAATCTTGACAAGAAATTTTATGTCCTATTATTTTCAGTAAATGTGTCTTATTTAATAGTATTATATAAAATTAGAATTATTCGCTAATGTAGTGGTTCTTCTCCAAATAATATACCTAGTTTGAACATCTTTTGAAATAACAGTAAAATGTAGACAAATCTGCCCTAAAGGTTTAGGTAGACTATTCATAATGTAATCATCCTACACTTTATAAAACTGCTTTCATAATGTGATACAGCTGGATAGATATTGAACACGCAAAAGAAGTTTATTACTTAGATTATTTTTATTTTTGAAACAGATGGTTCTTTTATGGTAAATTGGATTTTAATAATACAGAGAGAAATGAAAAATGTAATCTTTCAATATAAGTTTATCATAATTTAACAGAACATTCTATACAAATTCTTCTCATAATTTCAAAAGTTTTATCTTGAAATTCACTTATTTTACAAATGTTTGTGTAGTTGGTAATCATCATTATCTACTTACAGAACTGTCTACATTATACATTTGAATCAGTCATTAATTTAACAGCTAATCATGATTAATATCAGTCTCTTTATGGGTGGATCCATAAATCACAAGACATTAATTAATGGAAATGAAATTAAAGGGATTGAGAAGTACCTTAATAAATAGTAACACATAATTATTTTAATTACTTTCTTCACACCACATATTTTAGTTACTCTCCTAAAATAAAGATACCTGAAATAAGTTACTTCTATTAATTTTCTTTACCTTAAAACTTTTTGAATATGGCAAATAAAATAAATGATCTCCTCAATACTAAATATGGGATATAGTTTGGCTTTCAGATGGAAAGCGACTAGTTCACATGAAAGATGTGGAAATGGAAACACAGGCCTCTATTATTTGGACAGTAAACAGAACAAAATACAGTCCTATCTTAGCGAAATGAACTTCATTTTTTTTTGGTATGTTAGTCATATATTCAATTCTTTGGCTGAAGTCTATAATTATTTCAAAAAAATAATAAAATGCTCATCATTTCTATGGAGACAAATATGAAAAATGAGTTCTGTATGTAACTTTTAAATTATGTGCATATTTATTATAATGCTTTCCTAGGACATCTAAAAAAATATCTAATCAATGTGTGAGAATGAGTATTATTGTGACTTTTTCCTATGTTTAAGTAGAATATGGCTAAGGTTTAATGGTCATAGTTCAGTGACCCACACCCATAATTACACTCTAGACCATGTAACTGTTTGATAAGAATATCATTAATTAAACGTTTGCTTCTTCTAACTTTTGCAATGTAACGTAGTATAACTACTCTTTGATTTCAAGATACATTCTGGTTTATTGACATTTCCACTCTTTCCAATTCAAAAACCTACTTCTTTTTCTTCATTTTTCTCAAGGCCGTTTTAGTTTTTCTTGTCTATCATTAGAGTGATACTTTTATTTATATGCAAAAGTGTATTCATCCTCTTTCTTTTTCTCAAATTCTGCCAGCAAAAGTTTCAGTCTGAATGATTTTAAGCCTCCAGTCTTCATCTTTAGCTATTCAAGTGACTTATGTTGATATAAAAGTTCACATAAAATGTTTACATTTTCTGCTATAAACTCAGCAAAGTCACTTTTAAATTGTCCTACATTTTTGATAACTTTTTTTCACATTCTATGGTAATTTTTCAAATGTTCTTTTTTTCAACTTTCAGTTCTTTATATCTCCATTCTTACTCAAAGCATACAACTTCATAAGAAAAATAGATGCATTCAAAAAGAAAGTTGCAAAACTTCTTTTTTTTTCTTCCAGTCCATCTTTTAATTTTTTTGAAAAATTCCTGACATTACAGAGCTAAACTGAAATGTATTAATATTCCACTCTTACATTTCCATAACAAACAGAAAAATTCATGAGCCAAAAAAAAAAAAAAAAAAAAAACAACCAAAAACCAAAAAAAAAAAAAAAAACAAAAACCCAGGGAGAAGCTTATAAAACTAAATATGGATCTCAGCATCAACAGCTGAACAGAGAAAGGAATTAAAACGCTTTAATTAAAAAATCACGAGTGGATGATAAAGTGTGTAGAAACTGAAAATTTACAAACTATTTAAAACCTGGAATCGCTGACTGTTCAGAAACTACACAGATGGATCATGGGTGGAGGTGAACAGCAGAAAGCGATTATGGATGAATCTGCATTGTTCTAGCTGCTCCCCATGCCACCCGTCTCCGAGGAAAGCCTGACATTGATTAGATATTGAGCCAGGCTAATGCTGGCAGCAGATCCAGTGATGGTAACCTTCCTATCAGTAGATCCTTCCACTGGGTTCGCAATTTTGATCTGCGCCCCAGACGTCTGACGGATCTCATTGATTTTGGCGCCTTGACGCCCGATTATGCAGCCAATCAAATCATTTGGAATGGTGAGTTCATGAGAAGTAGTCTGACCAGATGCATCCAAACCTGCCCAATAGCCTTTCACCTCTGGAGAGCTGGATTCAATGCCACTGAATCCGGTGTTGCCATGCGTCATGGGAAAATGAGACTGTTGCATTGCCAACTGGTGCAGCTTGGTCAACTCTAGAGGTGGTCCCTCCAGGTCAGGGTTGAGGCACATGGACGGGGTGGTGTCAGGAAAGCTCGCACTGTTGCTGCCTGTGCTGTACCCGTCCTGACCACCTGCAAAGATGACCGGAGAGCTGGACAGCATGGCCCGGTACGGGATGGTCACGCCTTTCGGGGGGGACTGGGAGAGAGTCTCCAACATGACCACGCAGATCTGTTTGACACACTCAATGATGGATTGCGGAATGCCAGCAATAGTGATGGCCTGCTCAGTTGAGTTGGGTAGCATATCCCCTGCCACCTGGACCTGAGCCCCTGTACTCTCTCCTATTTCCTTGATCTTGCAACCACCTTTTCCGATGAGAGAGCCACACTGACTTGCAGGGACCACCAGCCTCAGGGTGACCGGGGGTCTACTGGCAGCTGTGCTATTAGTCATAGAGCTGCTTATGTCCTCTTCCAGTTTGTCAATGATCATAGCAAAGGCTTTGAAGATGGCATTAGTGGGTCCTGATAATTCTCTCAGGACAATTCCCTTCTGAGATGTTGATACGTGCACCACTCTCCTCGCGCATCTTCTTAACTGATTCTCCTTTCTTTCCGATGATACTGCCAACTTCCTTTCCATGCATAAGCAGCCAGATGGTGAGAGTGACATTTAATCCACCTTCAGTCATACCGGTGTCCATGTCGAGCAGTAAAACTTCTTATTTCAAATACTGTAACATCTGCATTCATTGTAGTCTTTTTACTCCTATCATAAAGGAAGAGCTCACCTCTGTGAGCAATTTGGATCCCAGTCACTCTTACTCTTCAAGGAATGTATATTACTAGTATTGAACAACCTTGGCAAGTAATTATATCAGTCTTCTTATTTTCTGTAAATGACAGCATTTTTCTTGCTTCTCAATTTTTATTCCTTTTTTGCCCTATTTTCACGTGTCTCCTTACTTTGACTATGTTATTCCTGCCACGAAATTGAAGAGAGGCACTGAAAGATCACCTTATTGATCTTGCTGCACTAAATGGGAATGGTTGAAATAATCACTAAGAAGATTTATCATTATAAAACACATGTGTACATAATGTCAAAGCTGTAAAATCTATGAAGCAAAACTTGACGTAATCGACAAAAAAAAGATCCTACCATAATAGTTGAAATCTCCAATACTCCACTTTCTACAGTGAATAGAACAATAAGATACAAAAGATAGAAAATCAATAAGGAAATAGAGGACTTGAACAATACTATTAAAGTGATTGGAACTAACAGACATACAGAACACTCCACCCAATAAGAGAAAAAATATGTACTTTTTCAAGTGCACATGGAAAAGTCTCCAGGATTAGATCATGTGGTAGGCCAAATTCTAATAAATTTCAAAGCATCAATAATAATGTGTTATCTCAATCCATCAATCAACAAACAAGAAATAACAAATGTTGGTTAGGATGTAGAAAAATTCGAGTGCCTGTGTGTTGCTGATGAAAATGTATATGCTGTGGAAAACGATACTCTGATTTATTAAAAAAAAAAAAATGGAATGACCATATGACTGAGAAATTTCGTTTTTCAGTATATTTCAAAAATAATTGAAAGCAAAACCTCAAACATATATTGGTACATCAATGTTCATAGCATCACTATTCACAATAGCCAAAAGATGGAAACACATTGTGTTCATCAACCACTGAATAGGTAGCCAAAGTAAGGTGCATACATACTAGGGAATATCATTTGGCCTTAAAAGGAATGAAATTTTTATACATGCTACTGCAGGAATAAATCTTAAACACATTATGCTAAGTGAAATAAGTCAGAAACATAAGGACAAATAGCATGTAATTCAACTTATATGAGGTATCTAAAATAGTCAAATTCTTGGACAGATAATAGAATAGAGATTTCCAGAGGCTGTCAGAAAGGAACATTGAGGAGATATTGTTGAATAACTACAATGATTCAGTTTCAGAAGATAAAAAGCTTCTGACGAATGGTAATTACTGTTGCACAACAATGTTAGTTTACTTAATGGCACTGAATTGTACACTTAAATTATTAAAATGGTTACGTTTATGTTATATGTATTTCATCATAATGAAACAGCAACAACAAAATAACAGGAATGAACTATTTTAAGAATTCCTGTTTATTGCCCATGAGTCTATCGGTTACTTCAATTATTATTATTATTTTTTTCTATCTAAGCTTGGCTAAGTTTAGTTTATTCATGCATCTGTGTTCATTTATGGGTCATGTCAGATACGGATCATGTTGCATGTTAGATGAGCCTTCTCACATGTGTGAGGTTTGGCTGGTACAACCAGTCTGATTTAGCTCTACTTCAAATTGTCTCTCATCCCCTAGAATGCTAATCTACACTTTTAAGTCCTGGATTCAGAACTAGCACATTATTTCCACCGTGTTCTTTTAGTAAAAGTAAGTCACAAGCATACTCTAGATTCAAAAGATGGGAGAAGACACTCCACATTTTGAATACAGGAGCTCAAAATCACATTTTAAAGAGCATGCAGAGTAATAATGTAGATTGATATCGCTCTAGTACAAAGATAAATGTTTTAGTATTTTTGCTTATATATGATTTATAATTTTAAAATTATGTTAATAAATAATATTTTTCAACATTTTTTCACTGTTCTTTTCTAGTTTTACTATCAGGATTTTAACAGCTTTATGACAAACAGTTCAGTGGGGTTTCTGTTTTTATATTCTTCGGTGAAGGCTATCGATTTGGGATCAATAAACCATAGAATATTACATTATTTTGAAGATAACACTTTCAATTTGTTTTGTTTATCCATTGTGGCTATTTGTTTTATTATTTTTCCTAAATACAGGAAAATTATATGTGACAATTTTCACATGTATTGTTACTTTTGAATAGAGTTTCTTATACACATAGATCTTGATATTTTATTTGTATATTATAAATACTGAATTTAGTCAGGCACAGTGGTTTATGCCTTTAACTCCAGTACTTTGGGAGGTCAAGGCAGGAGGATCAGATGAAGTGGCATGTGCTTGTAATTCCAGATACTTTGGAGGTTGAGGCCAGAGGATCGCTTGAGCCTGGAGTTCAAGGTTATGGTGAACCATGATCATGCCACTGAACTCTGTTATGGGAAACATAGTGAGACCTGTTCCAAATAATAATAATAATAATATGAATAAATGTTACATTCTAAATGAATATGATAGATAAATATATTCCATAATAAATATCATAATATATTTGATAAAATCTAACCTAAAATATTATGTTTGTTATAGAATAGATAATTTGTATAATACATATTACACATGAAAGATCTCATTTTCACATCTGCATGAACACATAAACTGAAATGTGAATCTTCTTTATAACTGACATTCAAAATTCTAATATTATGTCTATTTTTAATTCTTTCTATTTTCAGTTCATTTTGCTAGATTTTATTAGAGCAGAATTTGAGCAATCTATTATACTAAAGAATAAAGAATTCAGAGAAAATGAATTTATTATTTTGTTCATTATCATGAAGTATTTTGACCTCAGATTTTCAAAACATAATAATGCTGCTGTAGAAAGTCATCCATCAGATGTCAATTTGCAACTTCAAATAGGCTACTTCATCCTTGGAATAACATTTGACAAGTACATAAATTACATAGACAAAATATAATGTATTTTTTATTATCTTAGAGCATCTTGCCATCAATCTGCTTTCTCATTATTTTAAAGGAAAAATAGGAATGCAAGTCATATTTAGAAGATTTTATTTCTTAGATTATTTCCACTTCATTTTAAAAGGCATGTTTTCCTTAAAATTTGGAAATTACAAAGTGATGCATATGTTTTTGTTTTAATTTTATGTATCCTACTTTCTGACCAAAACTTTTTCGTGTTTGAAATTACTCTGTTCTAGTGAGTTGACTGCATTAGTTTCACACATTAATGGCACTGCAATCCACTGATCTGACACACTTTTAACTTTGTCTTATATTCTTGTTATCTTCTCTATATCAATTTTTGGTTAAATACATATGTAACTAGGTTTTAATCTTTCCTCTTCTCCCTCACCTCTCAGTCTTGGAGTCTCCCCTCCTCTCTGACTATACTCATTTCAATGTTTTCTCATCTTTGATATCACTTATAAATCAGTGTCTTCCAACTAGATCTCTCGAGACTAGATATGTGTTCTTGAACACCATACTCACATATTCAACTGTCTACTTGAAATCTCTGTTTGGGTGATTAGGTCTTCTGTTGAAGACCTTTCTGTTGATTAGGTCAAATGCCTTTAAACCATTAACAACTCCTATTTTTCTCATAATCCACATACAATACATTGAGAAATATTCCTGGTTGTACCCTTACAATACATTCAGATTCAAGCCACTTCTCAGTGCCAGCAGTGTTTCCAATATGGGTCAAGCTGTCATCGAAAGTCACTTGAGTAAATTTAATACCTTCTTAATATGTCTAACCTAATTCTGTCTTTTCTGTCTTTCAGTCTATTTTTCAACAGAGAAAGCAAAATTTTATTCAAATTCGAGTTATTTAGGATTCTGTGTGACCAGGTTCCAGCATTCCTTCTCCATTATCATACTATTCTGAACTATTTTACAACTTACCTTGTCCCAGCCACATTGTTTGGTTTTGTTCATCACACCAAGCACGCTGGCACCATAGGGTCTTCACACTGGCTGCTCTCTCTGCCTGAAACCATCTTTTCACAAATAAGGATATTAACCCCTTCAGTTCTTTCAAGACTTTGCTAAATAATTGCATTACAATAAAATAGATTTCTACCACTTGTTTAGAAATACAAGTGTCAGCCAAGCGCGGTGACCCACTCCTGTAATCCCAGCATTTTGGGAGACCAAAGTGGGCGGATCACAAGGTCAAGAAATCCAGACCATCCTTGCCAACATGGTGAAACCCCATCTCTACCTAAAAATACAAAAATTTGCTGGGCATGGTGGCGCGCTACTCTGAAGGATGAGGTGGGAGAATCGCTTGAACCCGGGAGGCGGAGGTTGCAGTGATTCGAGATCATGCCACTGCACTCCAGCCTGCACGACAGACTGAGACTGTGTCTCAAAAAAAAAAAAAAAAAAAAAAGGAAAGGCAACTATCAACTGCTCTGCTCACTCTAAACATAGGCTTTCCCAATACTTCATTCAGAAGTGTTCTATTATGCTTTTCATAGAATACATTGTCTTCTAAAGTACTGCACACGTCACTTATTTTTATACCTATTGTGACCTGCCTTCCTCTTTTAAAATACAAATTAATTAAAATAGAGATCATTGGTGTTATTTTGTTTGTTTGTTTTACTGATTTATCAATATGAAAAGCCTAGAATAATGCCTAATACAAAATTGTAGCTCAACTGTTATTTGGAAAATAGTTACCAAGATCTCTCAGGACAGAACACTGTCCATTTGAAATTAATATATCAGTACTTTGAATCTGAGGTCCCATGGAGTTGTGACCCCATCCTCAGGAGAGAGAGGGAATATGACATGAGGCTGTATTATGGAAGATTTTGGGAAGGGTCAAAGCTTGGTATTCAAATTAATTGTCACTTCTAAGGTGTAGTACTTTCAGTGAGATATAGCTGATGGGAGCAGCAAAAAAAATGTATCCTTTCCCTATATCCAACCCACTTTAGTGCCTCCTTTTATGGAAATCAAGATGGATTCAGCTGGCAAAGATAAATATGGTTTGATGAGACTCAGACACATTATTGAATTGTAGAGTAAAGAAAGAAGAGTTTCAAGTGTTCAGAGTTGAGCAAAAATAGCATAATTTCTGAAAAGTTTTAGCAGACCAGAAAAGTTAGCAATTGAGCAATTAGAGCAGATAATACACAAAGAAACAGTTATTAGAAAAAGAACAGAGGTATTAATGAAAATTTGCCTTTCTGCTAATAATGTGGGTGAATAGAATTCTATTGATCAGAAAATCTGAGTACTTAACCTAATTTTATTCTGTCTATGCTGACTTTATTTTCCATATTTAATTTATATTCAATATGAACTTTTTCATCTTTTAAAATGTTTAACTTTCTGACTAAATGTATTTAAATATTTTATGTTGTAAATATTTTAGGTTTATAATTGCCTTCAATATTCAACAGATGAATCTTCATTCTCTCTATATTCTAGTCATAAAATTTGAAAACTGAAAGATAACTTTTTGGTTAAAAAATTATGAGGATTGAAAAAATGAATCTCTAAAATTCATAAGAAGTATCCATCCCCACACAACAGTTAGATAGCTTTATTTTAATGTCTTTATATCAGGAAATCAAACAATAAAATATTGTCAATAACTTCTTCTTCTTTTTTTTTTTTTTTGCCCAGGCTGGAGTTCAGTGGCACGATCTCGGCTCACTGCCAGTTCCACCTCCTGGGTTCACGCCATTCTCCTGCCTCAGCCTCCCAAGTAGCTGGGACTACAGGCACCCACCACGATGCCTGGCTAATTTTTTGTATTTTCAGTAGAGATGGGGTTTCACGTTATTAGCCAGGATGGTCTCAATCTGCTGACCTCGTGATCCGCCTGCCTCGGCTTCCCAAAGTGCTGGGATTACAGGCGTGAGCCACCGGGCCCAGCCAATAACTTCATTTTTTAACTAAACTTAGGAAATCCCCCAAATTTTGTGTTAAATATTATTGCAATTTTCCATTCTTTTAGCCCATTGGTGTGCTATGATAAAATAACCAGGTAACTCATACATAACAGATATTTATTATTCACCAGTTCTGGAGGCTGGGAAGTCTAAGATCATATGACCAGCAGACTCAGTGTCACGTGAGGACCTGTTCTACAGATGCTATACACTCTCAGCATCTTCACATAGCGGGAAAAGCAGAATATACAAACCTTGTGTCCTCACATGGTGGAAGGAGAAAAAGGCCAAAAGAGGATAAATGCTGTCTTCACATGTAAGAAGAGATGGAAGGGCAAAAAATGGGCCAGACAGTTCTCTGAGGCCTCTTTGATAAGGTCACTAATCCCATTCATTAAGAATCTACCATCATAACCTAATCATCTCTAAAAGACTTTGCTTCTTAGTACTATCACAGTGGCAATTAGGTTTCAACACATGGATTTTAGGATGACAGTCCATAGCAATTATGAAAAAATGGTGTTAAGTGAAATATCATACAGTTGAGGACTGGTGAATTAATTATGCTATTATAATGAGACTATATATACAACATTATATTGCCTTTAAGTTGTTACTTAAAAACATTTTTATCAACAAAGAAAATATTTATGAAAAATAACATAATAAAATACGTTGCAAAAAGTTGTATGATGTAAGGTCATATTTTGTTGAAGCACATCAAATAGTTCATATGGTCAAAAGACATGATTTTCATGTGCTTCAACCTAATAGATGTTATGAGAGAAAGAGGAAGAAGGAAAGAAAGGGTGGGGAGGGTCTTGCAAAGTATTAACTGTGGTTAAAGCATCTATCTAGCCTAGAGGCCCATTGTTTGGTTTAAATCTCAGTGTGACTGATATTTCAGTGCTGTGCCTCAGTTTCCTCATTATCAAAGTGCTAATGAAAGCAATAAAGAGCATTTCATAAGGTGGTGAAAATACCCTCAAAGTTCTTAGAATGATGTCTGGAATATATTAGCTTCTCTATTGTTGATAAAGTATTTTAATTTTCTCTATTTTTTTGGATAGAGCCTGTATTATTCAATAGTAACATATTCAATAATCAAGGGTTTTTAATAGCATAAAATGCATAGTTTAGACATATGGATCCATTATGCAAAAGAAACTCTGTTAAAAATAAATAAAATTAGTTAAATAACTCCTTAATGCCCTGATCTTTTTTTTATTATGGAGGGCTTTCCTATACATTGTAGGAGGTTTACTCACATCTCTGGACTCTAATCAAAAGAAGCCACTAAACCCCACCCCTCTCCACCCCAACCTGCAAGTTTTAGCTGTCAAAAATGGTTCAAGGATTGCCAAATATTATCTGGGGTGGTGGGGGGAGTAAAGACACCCTTTCCCCAGTTAAGAACTGCCATACTAGATTGATATGAATGTATCAATATTTTCTGCAATTACAAATAACTCTTTAAATAGATAGTGATGCTTCATCAACAACTTAGAGAGTGAAAATTCTCAGAACTAATTTTTATATACTTTGATCTAACAAAATAGAATTCCAGTTTGTATTTTCACAAGATGTGAAATAAGATTTGATGCAGAGGCCAGAGATAAATATTTTCCAAATGTTTCTGTACATTGTTAACAATCCAGAAATTACTTGCATATCTAAATTTAATGATTTAGATATTTTATTTATGCAAGTCATACTGCTAAATATATTTTTTATCTGGCAGTATATGTAGACTTTTACAAAACCCTGAATGACATTTCAAGTGTCATATAAATAAATATGAGAATTAATATAACCTCAATTACTACCTACACTGGGCAAAACAGTTTAAAGGTACTCAAAGATTTAATAGCTAATGCTTGTTTGTGTATGCTACATGATGTATTTGAATATTCAGAAAAAATCAATTTTATGCATTACAAACTATAGAAAATCAGAATAAATTGCTAATTTAAAAGATAAATTTCACAATTTTCTGTAGATTTGTCATTCTCATCTTTTTTAACTAGTGAATGACATTCATAGATAATGTGAATGTACAAGAATCATAACTTTGTAAAAGTGTAAGATAAGTTACCTTAATCTTTCCTTTTACAGAAGCTAATGAAATTCTAAGATATAATGATTGCTCAGTAAATAAGTTTTGGATCCATTTGTTTTGTTGGGAAGTGTAAACTTTGCCTGCCTTAAAATTTTGTGTTACCTAATTCTTTCCTCTCAAAGTATGTCCTGAACTCAGAAATATGCAAATAAATTCCCCTGTAATTTCCTAATAAAGCAATTTAAGGGCTTTCTCTTCCATTCATTCTTCTTTTATTCATGGGCTAGCTACACTTTGAACATTCTGTCACTTTGTATTGAGTCACCTATTTATATAATCACGCTCTTGGTCATATTTATCTAGACTTCTCTTGACATCGGACTGGTTTTCAACTTTTTCAGCTGTCTCATTATTTACCTTTATCTTCTCATATGTTTTACTAAAATTCCAAACAGGTTCTACCAGTATTTTTGACCCAAGTACACAGTGTATATATATATGCAATACTGTGAAAATATGTAAACTAGACATCCAAATTTAGCTGATAATGATTAGAAAGCAGTATTTTTCTAACCTACTTAAAGTTGAACTCATATTTATCCAAGTATGTAACATGTTTTTGGCCACTTGGAATATTTCTTTTAACTATTTACTCCCTTACATTTGGGGTTATATTTATCCCATGTAATTTGTTTTGACCAGTGGGTTGTGGGTCAAAGTTACAGTGCTTCACTTTGAAGATGAATCTTAAGAGATATCATGAGTTTCAGCTCACCTTTATGCTCTGGCACTGCTCCATAAATGCAATGGTCTCAGGTAGTGGGCCTTTCTTTTATCTGAAGCTATGGAAAGAGAAGATATGTTGAGTCAAATCAAGCCTAGTTAAGGTAAGCCCAGTGGAGACCAGAGGAACTAGAGGAGGTTTAGTTGAACAAAAACACTCATGTGAAAGAGCAAGAAATAAATATTTGATGATATCATTATTGAAGTAGTGAGACTGTTTTTATACTATATAACTTAGTAAAAACTGACTAAAACAAGCCTTAATAAAGTGTTTCAGTCTTGTTTCTATATTCTAGAATTTTCCCTTCGTCTTCCAATAAGTTATATACATTTTAAAGTAGAAAAAGAATGAAAACAATCCTACAAGACATTATTAATTAGTTCATTGTTGATCACACATTGTATAATGTTGATTACACATATTCCAAAACATTGTGTCTCACTTATATTGATAACACAACTGGTTTGAAGAGTGTATGTGTATTATTTTCCTAATAACTAGGATAAAATAAATTTTTAGGGTTTAGTCTACTTACTAATTATTGTGACAAATTTGGTGAGTTGAAAGCTTGAGTTAGAAAGATTAACTTTGAAAATCAGGGCTATAAAACTTTAATTTACTTAAATGTTAGACCTAATATCATAAAAACCCTAGAAGAAAACCTAGGTAATACCATTCAGGACATAGGCATGGGCAAGGACTTCATGTCTAAAACACCAAAAGCAACGGCAACAGAAGCCAAAACTGACAAATGGGATCTAATTAAACTAAAGAGCTTCTGCACAGCAAAAGAAACTACCATCAGAGTGAACAGGAAACTTACAGAATGGGAGAAAATTTTTGCAGTCTACTCATCAGACAAAGGACTAATATCCAGAACCTACAAATAACTCAAACAAATTTACGAGAAAAAAACAAACAACCCCATCAAAAAGTGGGCAAAGGATATGAACAGACATTTCTCCAAAGAAGACATTCATACAGCCAACAGACACATGAAAAAATGCTCATCATCACTGGCCATCAGAGAAATGCAAATCAAAACCACAATGAGATACCATCTCACACCAGTTAGAATGGCAATCATTAAAAAGTCAGGAAACAACAGGTGCTGGAGAGGATGTGGAGAAATAGGAACACTTTTACACTGTTGGTGGGATTGTAAACTAGTTCAACCATTATGGAAAACAGTATGGCGATTCCTCAAGGATCTAGAGCTAGAAGTACCATATGACCCAGCCATCCCATTACTGGGTATATACCCAAAGGATTATAAATCATGCTGCTATAAAGACACATGCACACGTATGTTTATTGTGGCACTATTCACAATAGCAAAGACTTGGAATCAACCCAAATGTCCATCAGTGACAGACTGGATTAAGAAAATGTGGCACATATACACCATGGAATACTATGCAGCCATAAAAAAGGATGACTTTGTGTCCTTTGTAGGGACATGGATGCAGCTGGAAACCATCACTCTCAGCAAACTATTGCAAGAATAGAAAACCAAACACCGCATGTTCTCACTCATAGGTGGGAATTGGACAATGAGATCACTTGGACTCGGGAAGGGGAACATTACACACCAGGGCCTACTATGGGGAAGGGGGAGGGGGGAGGGGGGAGAGATTGCACTGGGAGTTATACCTGATGTAAACGACGAGTTGATGGGTGCTGACGAGTTGATGGGTGCAGCACACAAACATGGCACAAGTATACATATGTAACAAATCTGCACGTTATGCACATGTACCCTAGAACTTAAAGTATAATAATAATAATAATAAACTTTAATTTATTTACATATTATTTGGTTGATTATTTTTCAAGTTTTTTTATTTTTACTTGATAAACAAAGATTGTATATATTTATGGCCTTTAACGTGATGCTTGGTATATATATTGTGGGATAATTGAATCAACTCAATTAACATCTTTTACCTCACACACTTATTCTTTTGTGGTGAGAACACTTAAAATCTACTTTGTTAATAATTCTGAAATATATAATACATTATTACTAACTATACTCACCATACTGTATAATAGTTATTCAGGACTCATTCCTAGTATCTAACTTAAATTTTGTATCCTTTATCAGGCATCCTCCTGTCTCCTAAAGGGTAGTAACTACCGTTCTACTCTTATTACTGTAAGGCTGACATATTTAAATTCCACATGTGTATGAGATCAGGTGATATTTGTCTTTCTGTGTCTGTCTTATATTACCTAACATAATGTCTTCTATGTTCTTCCATATTATTGCAATAACAGCACTTTCGTCGTGGTTAAGACATCATAGTATTTCATGGAGTACATATACCACATTTTCTTTATTTATTCCTTGGTGGACAGTTACTTTGATTCCAAATTTTGGCTATGTGAATAGTGTTGCAGTAATCATGAGAGTACAGTTATCTTTTCAATATACTCATTTTATTTGCTTTGGGTATATACCCCAAGCAAGATTGTAGAATCATATGATAGTTCTACTTTTAATTTTCTAAGGAACCTCAACACTAATTTTTTCTTAGCTCCTGCACCATTTTTCAATCCTACTAAGAGTGTACAATAGTCCCAATTTCTCCACATTCTTGCCAACACTTACTATATGGTTTGCATGGTTGTCCCCATGGGAAATCTCATGTTGAAATGTGATTCTTGATGTTGGAGGTAGGCCTGGTGGGAGGTGATTGAATCATAGTAGCATATGCCTCATAAACGGCTTAACACAATTCCCTTATTATTACATTAAGAACGTATTATCAACTCACTATCTTTCTTTTTTGATAATACTCATTCTAATAGGTGTGTTTGTCATTTTCATTTTCATTTTCCTGATAATTAATGACGTTGGGCACTACCTGTTGGCTATTATTTAGTGATATGTCTGTTCAGGTCCTTTGCCTGTTTTTGTTGTTGTTGTTTGTTTTTATTTTGAGGCGGAGTCTCACTCTTTAGTCCAGGCTGGAGGGCCATGGAGCCATCTCCGCTCTCTACAAGCTCCATGTCCCAGGTTCACGTCATTCTCCTGCCTCAGCCTCCTGAGTAGCTGGGACTACAGGCACCCACCACCAAGTCTGGTTAACTTTTTGTATTTTTAGTAGGGGGGTGTATCACCGTGTTAGCCAGGATGGTCTAGATCTCCTGAACTCTTGATCCACCCACTCAGCCTCCCAAAGTGCTGAGATTACAGGCATGAGCCACCACGCCTGGCCCCTTTGCCTATTTTAAATAGGGTTATTTATTTTATTTTTTTGCTATTGAGTTGCTAAGTTTTTAAATGTATTTGGATATTAACCCCTTATCAGATATATGGTTTGCAGATTTTTTTTCACATTTAATAGTTTGTGTCTTCACAGCGGTTATTGTTTCCTTCACTGTACTGGGCATTTTAGTTTGATGCAATTCTATTTGTTTACTTTTTTCTTTTGCCACCTGTGCTTTTGAAGAGTATACTTAAAGTTCTGGGAAAAACACAAGAAAATAAAAACAAAACCCTTCCAACCAAGAATACTAATTTGGTTTTAGTTTAAGTAAAACCATAACATTGACCTCAGCCATAGACAAAATAATTACTTAAAAGCTTTGACTTGATTTCCAATAATATAGTTTCTCTCTACCATCTGTGTGAAATAAAGCTAGATTTAGCTTTTAATATAATCATACTATACTTGGCCACAAATTATGAGTATTCATTCAGATATTTGCAATGAGATAAAATAGTTTTGGCTATCGAAATTTTTGAATGGTCTGCTTTGCATTTTTATTTTATAAGCTCAGACTTTCTTATTATAATTTTATAGAATTAATACAGAGGTTTTGGAATCTTTGAATCATTGATCACATCTGTAGTTTTCTTGGGTCTGGGGAGAACAGATATAATCTATGTAGTTATATTTTATTGAGGTAGAGAAGCTAATATTTGCCTTTGAAGTATTACACCTTCTCTATAATAGTCAGTGTTAGAAGTAAGTTAACTATCTCTGACTAAATTCTATTACATAAGGATATATATGTTCCTAAAATAAAATTATCTAGAGTAAAAAAAAGAATCTAAATTAATAACAAGATATGATACTGATGTTTTAAAGTTATAATGGTGAGAAGCCTTGACATGCAGGTATTTAAGGCTAGAAGTTTCTATGAATTTAGCCTCTTTAGTATACACTGTGCATTAACAGCAGATAATAGAAAAGCTCATTGTAGAAGTCTACATTTATTTTATATAACTTAAAACTGTTCAGACTTGCTGAGACTTGATTTATGGCCCAGAGAAAAGTCTATCTTGAAAAAATATTTTATTTGTAGTTGAAAAGAATGTTAATTTTTTAATTATAAGTTAAAATGTTTCATAAATATTAATTCTGTCAAGTTGGTTGATGCAGTTGTTCAAGTCTTCTATAATCAAATTGATTTCCATTGTTCAATCTATTACTTAGATAAGATACATGGAATTATTTGAATATATTTGTAACTATGTGTATATTTCTTTACAGTTCCCAGTTTTGCTTTATATCTTTTGCAGCTCTGTCATTATGTACATAAACTTTTAGTATTATTAGGTTCTCAGATGAATTGACTCCTTTGTCATTATGAAATGATCCTCTTTATTGCTTGCTCTTAGTTTACCTGACATTAATACAACCATTCCATCTTTCTTCTGATTTGCATTGTCATTGTATATCTTTGCCATCTTTTATTTTCTAAAGACTTATAATTATTTTATGGTAAACTTTATATAGGCAGTATGGAGTTGGTTATTGTGTTCTTATCCAATCAGAAAATCTGTGCCTTTGAATTGGGTGTACACATCATTTTTATTTAGTGTAGTTATTGACATGGTTTTAAATTTATAATCTTCTTGTGGTTTCTATATGTCTAATCTGTCTTTTCCTCTTTTTCTTTATCTTTCTTTTCCTTATTTGGATTAACTGAGCATAATTTATCTTTTTTAATTGAAAAACCACTTTATTGAGGTATGATTGACATACAAAAAGCTATATATATATATATATATATAATGTCTACAACTTGAAGAATTTGGAGAAAAGCATACACCTGTGAAAAAAATAGCCACGATTGTGCCATAAGCATATTTATCTCCTCCAAAAGTTTCCTCCTTATTTCTTCTTTTATTATTTTTATAAGAACACAATATAAGAGCTACTATCTTAGAAAATTATTAAGTAGTTGATAGAGTATTGTTAACTGTAGGCACTATGCTGCACAGCAAATCTCTAGAACTTATTCATCTTGCATAACTAAAGGCTTCCCATTTCCTAATACCTTCTCATTTTCTCCTCTCCCTGTCATGTGACAACCACTATTCTACCTTCTACTTCTATGAGTTTGACTATTTTAGATTCTATGTAAGTGTTATCATGTAGTATCATGTTGTCCTGCCGTGTCTAGACTATTTTATTGAACGTAATGTCTTCCAGGTTCATCCATGTGTCACAAATGGTAGTATCTCCCTGTTTTTAAAGGCTGAATAATATTCTATTATATGTATATACAGTAGTCACCCCTTATCTATAGTTTCACTTTCCACAATTTCCGTTACCCCTGATCAACTGTGTTCCTAGAATATTAAATGGGAAATTTCAGAAATAAACAATTCATGTTTCAAATTTTGTGCCATTCTGAGTAGTGTGATAAGATCTCACGCTGCCTCACTCTGTCGCACCTGAATGTGAATCATCCCTTTGTCCAGTGTATCCACCCTGTATATGCACTATGCTTCTTTTTGTGTTATTTTACTGTATATTTTAACATTTATCGAATCATCATTAATTTATCTCAATCTAAGTTCAACTCACATAGACCTGTGTAAATATGGCTTAAGAAAAGTAAACCTTCTATTGCTCCTCACCCAGTCATTGTGCTACTTTCATCACATATTTATCCTGTATATATGTTCTAAGTCTCACAAGGCATTGTTACTACTTTTTATTAAACAATTTTATGTCTTTCAAGAGAATTTTTGAAACTTTGTATTTTCTATATGTTAAACTGTCTGGTGCTCATCACTCTTTTGTACTGATCCAGGTTTCCACAAGATATATTAAATATCATATTCATTCTGAATGTAAGATGTTCTTAAATATTTCTTTTTGTTTGGATATAATCATAATAAAATCCTCTAATCTCTGTATGTCTAAAAAGTCGTTATTTCATAGTTGTAACATATCTGTGCATTCTACATCAAAAAGTTTTGTTTTTGATTTTAACTTTAGTACTTCAAATATGTTGTTCTATTGTCTTCTATTTTGCATTCTCTTCAGTGAGGAATCTGCTGTTATCCTTATCTTTGTTTCTTAGTATACACTTTTTTTTGTCTTGTAGCAGCTGTGGCTGGCCATGAAATAAACTTTCCTTCTACTCTCTGAAGGCTTGATAATTTGAGTTTCTTGGATAGACTTGACATTAGACAGACTAACAGGAAAAAAGTCATACTAATTTATTAAATGCAAATGCAAGGAAGTCATGCACAGCATAAGATTCAATAAAGGGCCAGATGGTTAAAGTTTAAATAACATTTTAAGCTGCAGAGAGAATAGCAGTTTACAGCTTCTTGGGGGAGGATGGTGTCAGAAGCAATGAGAGGGTGAGAGAGGGAAATTCATTATGAACAAATGTGGTCTTGTTATGAAGATGAGATACTTCAGGTAACAGTCCTCAGAAGAATACTATGTGTCAACCTGTATTCTCCCATTCTGTAAATCACTCTTTCTGGTTTAATGAGATTGTGGGAAGAGGACTCATGACAATTAAATTCCTTCTGGAGGAATTTCCCTTAGTCAGATGAAGAAATTTCAGAGACAGCGCCTCCTATGCTTCAGGAAAAAAGGAAAAGTGAGAGTCAGGGTGATAGGAAAAGATCAGAAAGACCTTGTTTCTCCTTTAGGTGAAACACTCAGCATGCCAAGAGTATCATATATGGGACATCATTTTCTGAGTCCCCAACACGGCTTTTAAGATTTTCTCTTTATCACTGTTTTTAAGCAATTTGATTATGGTGTCCCTGCATGAAATTTTTCTCATGATTTTATCTTGGAGTTCAATGAGACTATATAAGCTCATGGCTTGCATCAAATTTTCATATTCTCAGACATTATTTTTGCATTTGGTAATTGGTTTTCACATAAAACAAGGTGAACATTTCGGGGAAGTAAGAATAAACACAAGAATGTGTCTAGATTCTTTTGGGCAATTTTCTCATTCTCCAGTGGGTCATAGTCATCAGCATTGTTAACCCAATTTGGGGCCGTAAGAACCAGAATACCACTAAATATCTCATCTATGATTTTCTATAGAAGTATATATGTATTGAGAAAAGTTTTCCACGAGGGACAAGCTGCATTATAAAAGCCACTATTTAATGCAAGAACCTTTAGGACTGCTTGACTTCCCCAAGCTTATGGATATGCAGCAGCATAATGGACTATGAAAAGGATAGACTGTTCTTCCTCATCTGGCAAGTGAACCAGCTAAGTTTCTAATAAATTGTTTCATTTCTGCCCATAGAAAACATAGAATTCCTCACTTTATATTTAATGTGGATTTGAATCTAGGCAACCATTGACTGAAAGAAAGAGACAAGTTTTGCCCACTCAGGATAATTTTAGTACCAGTTTCTGTAAAAGGTTAGCACAAATTGGAAAGACATTTCATCTACCTGGAGGTCAAGTCTTTGAAATTTTTCTTTCCAGTACTCAGCTTGCAACCACCTCCTCACTTTCTCCTTTATAGGCAATCGAGTATGCTGATTATATAATCAGACACGTTTGCTATTTTTTACCATGGATTTCCCTAAAATAATGTATTAGCCCATTCTTACAGTGCTGTAAAGATATAACTGGCTAATTTATGAAAAAAAAAAAAAAGAATTTCAATTGACTCACAGTTCCACAGATGTACAGGAAGCATGGCTGGGAGTCCTCAGGAAACTTACAATCATCTGCAAAGGTAAAGCAAGCATGTCTTTACATGGTGGCAAGAGACAGAGCAAAAGAGGAAGTGCTACACACTTTTAAACACTCAGATCTCATATGAACTCATTTACTATCACAAGAATAGTAAGGGGGAAATCTTCCCCCATGATTCAATCACCTCCTACCAGGTCCCTCCACCAATATTGGGAATTACAATTCTGCATAAGATTTGGGTGGGGACACAGAGGCAAAACATTATTCCATGTTGGCCCCTTACAAGTCTTATGTCCTTTACATATTTCAAAACTTAATCATTTTTCCCAATAATCCCCCAAATTCTTAACTCATTCCAGTATTAACTCAAAAGTCCAAGTCCAAAGACTCATCTGAGACAAGGCAAGTCTCCTCTGTCTATAAGCCTGTAAAGTAAAAAAACAAAAAAAAAGTTAGTTACTTTCAAGATATAATGGGAGTATAGGCATTGGATAAATACTGGTGTTCCAAAAGGGACAAATTGGTCAAACAAAGGGGCTACAAGCCTGCCCCAACAGGGAGTCATTAAATCTTAATGCTCCAAAATAATCTCCTTTGACTCCATGTCTCACAATCAGTCCACAGTGATGCAAGGGGTGGGCTCCAAATGCCTTGAGCAGCTTTGCTCTTGTGGTCATGCAGGGCACAGTGCTCACAGTTGCTTTCATGGACTGGAGTTGAGTGCCTGCTGCTTTTCCAGGCACACGATGCAAGCTGTTGATGGATCTACCATTCTGGGGTCTGGAGGACAGTGACCGTCTTCTCATAGCTTTCCTAGGCAGTGCTCCAGTGGGGACTCTGTATGGAGATAACGACCCCACATTTCCCCTCCACACTGCATTAGTAGATGTTCTCCATGAGGGCTTCATCCTTGCAACAGACTTCTATCTGTATATGCAGGTGTTTTGATACATCCTCTGAAATCTAGACAGAGGCTCCCAAACCTCAACTCTTGCCTTCTGCACAACCCACAAGTTCAGCATCACATGAGAGCTGCCAAAGCTTGGGGCTTGGACCCTCCAAGACCACTGCCCAAGATGTACCTTGACCCCTTTTAGCCACAGCTGAAACTGGAATGGCTGAGACACAGGAAATCATGGCCTAAGGCTGCACAGAACAACAGGGTCCTGGGCCTGACCCAGGAGACCCTTTTTCCCTCCTAGGCCTCCAGGCCTATGATGGGAGAGGCTGCCAGAAATGTCTCTGAAATACCCTGGAGACATTTTCCCTGTTGTCTCAAGTATTAACATTTGACTTTTCTTTACATATGCAAATTTCTGCAGCCTTGAATTTGTCCTCAGTAAATCCTTTTTTTTTTTTTTTCCTTCTACCATATAGTTGGGCTGCAAATTGTCCAAACCTTTAAGCTCTGCTTTCCTTTTAAGTGTAGGCTCTAGTTTTAGGTCATTTCTTTGTTTGTGCAAAGTAGCATAGCCTTTTAGAAGCAGCCAAGACACATCTTGAATGCTTTGCTGCTTAGCAATTTATTTGACCAGGTACCCTAAATCACCACTCTTGAATTCAAAATTTCATAGATTCTTAATGCAGGAGCACAATGCTGCCAGTCCCTTTGCTACATCATAGCAAGAGTGACCATTACTCCAGTTTACAATAAGTTCCTCATTCCCTTTGAGCACCTCATCCTCGACTTCACTTCACATGTACAGTGTCACTATCAGCATTTGGTCACAACCATTCAAACGCCTCTAGGAAGTTCTAACTGTTCCCTCATCTTTCTGTCTTCTTCTGATCCCTCCAAACTCTTTCAACTTCTGTGCATTACCCAGGTCCGAAGTCACTCTTACATTTTCAGGTATCTTCATAGCAATGCCTCCCTCCCAGTACCAATTTTCTGTATTAGTCTGTTCTCATACTGCTATAAATAGATACCTGAAACTTGGTAGTTTTTAAAGAAAAAAAGGTTTAATTGATTTGCAGTTCTGCAAGCTGTACAGGAAGCATAGATTAGGAGGTTGTAAGAAACTTACAGTCATTCAGAAAGGTGAAAGGGAAGCAAGCACATCTTCACATGACAGCAGGAGAGAAACAGAACGATGGGAGAAGTGCTACATACTTTTAAACAGCCAGCTCTCATGAGAACTCATTCACTATCATGAAAATAGCAAGGGGGAATTGACTTCCATGATCCAATCACCTCCCACCAGATCCCTCTCCCAACATTATGGATTACAACTCAGCATGAGATTTGGACAGGAACACAGAGACAAACCATATCAAATAACATTAGTTACTCCCTGAAGTGACTATCTCTCCTTTTAAGAAACGTATGTTTATTTCAGTATTATGCATTCCTGTTATTATATAACTGTCAAAAACTGTTAAGAGTGTGAAATTTTATTCCACTTGCATGCTGACAATTTAACTTGTCACAGTTTAATGATGCTGGTAGAAAACCAGACTCCTGGGTCAGGGATCAAGAAATTTTATTACTCACAAAAATAGTAACTGATATAGTGTTGATGTGTGTCCCTTCCTAAATCTCGTTCGAAATGTAATCCCCAGTGTTGGAGATGGGCCTAGTGGGAGGTGATTGCATCATGGGGGAAGATTTCTCATGAATGATTTAGCACCATCCAGTTGGTACTGTCCTTTAGATAGTGAGTGAGCTCTAGTGAGACTGGTTGTTAAAAAATATGTTGTACCTCCCCCTACTCACTCTCTGTCTCCTGCTCTACCCATGTGACATGTCTGCTCCCTCTTCACCTTCAACCATGATTGTAAGTGTCCTGAGACCCCCCAGAAGCCAAGTCGATGCCTGCAGAATGCTTCCTGTACAGCCTGTAAAATCATGATCCAGTTAAATCACCTTTTTTTTATATAAATTACCCAGTTCCAGTTATTTCCTTATAGCAATGTGAGAACAGACTAATAGAGTAATGGATGATATATTAGTGGTTCTAGTTTTTAGTGGTTCTTCAAGCCCGGTTCCCTGAGAGTCACATTGTAGGAGATCGGTCATGGTGGTGGGAAAAGTTATAGGGAATGACTCAAACCTTCTTGGAAGGCCGAGAAATTTTGCAAAAGCTTCAGGTGAGAATTATGGCTGAAGGCAGCCAAATTATCTTATCTGGAGGTTGAGAGCAAAGGGCAGATAATGAGGGAATGTAAAGGAACTTATCTAGATACATTTGCTTACTCCTGTCTCCAGAAACCAATCTTTGATCATTTGCATGCAGGATTGCTCTCTACTTGGGGGATTGACAATGTTTATTACCCACAAATGGTGTTTACTCCAAGCCTTTGTCATTAAGTCTGTACTAAATAAATGCAAGCGGGGCCGGCTTATGGGGTGGCACTCTCATCAGTGGTGCTAAGCCATGGAGTCCCCAGGCATGCTATCAGGAAAAATACCTGTGTCAGCATACTTCTTCCATCCATTGCTCAGCCAGAGTCTGTGGGACAGACTCATCATGATATGAAGAAGGCAAGATGGCACCTGTACACACAGGGAGTTGCATTACAGAAGCTTACAGAGTTTGAATTTTTTGGAATGGACAATACATTTTCTTAATATTCACTTTAGTAGAAAACATTAGCTTTGTCACCAAAGTCTGTTCACATACCAGCATCCTTGAAATGATAGTCCATGAGAAAGGGTAATTAGGCCATCACTCAAAAGACATGCAGTAATTTGATAAACTATGTAGAATTGTCTTCCAACCATTGTATGTCTTCATGTTTTCTAATATTTATTCTTTGACATTAATATGTTAATTACATGCAATGTACTACATGAAAGGTTTTATATAACCCATACATCTACTTAACATGTTCCATCTTTAGCTTTGTGAAGATGTGGATTAAAAAGTTATGATACCTCTTTTAATGTTTCTGTCTACTAATTTTGTCACATGTATTATTTTTCATTGCTTTGTATTGGTTCTTTTTTACCCTTATTATGGATTTTATTTTCCTGCCTTTTTATATCCCTGGTAATATTTCACTGGATACCAGACATTGCAATTCCAATTTTAATTTATACAGATATTTTTTCATTTCTTTAAATATTCCTGAGATATTTTTCTGGGACTTAGGCAAGCTAATGGGGGGCTTGATCTTTTTAGGTCTTGATTTAAGATTTCTCAATGAGGCCCAGACCTTCCTTTTTTTAAAGAAAAAAAAAGAAGAGAAAGAAAGAACTAAATTTACACACTACTGAGGCAAGGCTTTTTTTAATATTCTAACTAATACTACCTGAATTATGAGGTTTTTGTATTCTAGCTGTTGGGACCAAGCACTATTCCTGGCATCATCTGTGAGTTTGGAGGACTGTTTTCCATAGTTATTTTAGTTTGCTTTTTTCTCTGCCTTAGAGAGTTTCCTTAAACACTGATTAGCATGTACTGATTAGCAGTCATCTAAATACTTGAGGAATAGCCATAATATATTTGGGATATGTAAAGTTTTGTGTTTTTTTTTTCTTTTTTTTAATCTGTGAACCTCTTTCTTCTATTCTATCCTGTTTACTTTAGTTACCTTGGCTTCTATGAAGCTCCATCACATCATCTTAGGGAAATTTCTGGGCTTCGTCTGGCTTTGATTCCTTGCTCTGCATCCTAGAAAATTTCTCCAGTCAGTACACTGAGGGTATTTCTCAAGTTCACTTCAACTGTTTTCTGTCTTTCAGGGATATCTGTCTTTATTGCCTGATCTTTAATATTTTGAGTACTGTTGTCTCTTATACATTTTTAGTTGTTTCTGCAGAAGAGGTTAATCTGGACGTTGTTACTCCATATTGCCTGAAAGGTGACATTCTAATTTACATTTTGAAAATGTAAACATTCCTTCAATATTGACATCAAATATTTCCACCACTACCTAGTTTCTTTACCAATCAAAATTGGAGATAATTTTTCCACCTCTGGGCACATGTAATATTTTGCATGTAACTGGAAAGTTTCTACATTAACTAATATAATTTTATATTTTGTCTATTCATTAATTTCAGTTTAAAATACTGCATGCTGTGAGGGCAGGTTTTGGTCATTGTCCACAGAATTTATATGTAACAAATTATCAATAAAATGTAAAATTGAAAAAAACGTGGTTATGTAATTATTTCTAATCATTAGGTGATAAATATAAAAATGGAACTTTTCTCTTATCTGGCAATATCCAATTAATGAAGGAAACATAGAAAATGCATTTAATAAAACAAACTTAAATGTGGCACTCCATCATCAGAGCCACTTGAGTTAACACTATGTTTTTACTTTGTCATATTTCCTAATTTTCTAAATCTTAGCTTTAATATTTCTTACTTATATAAAAGAGATTAGAATATTTTATACTTCATAGGCATTTGGGTTGATTAATTAAGTTAATGTGTACAAAAAACAGCCTGTTCTTTTGAACAGTACATTTTGAATATATTGAGCTATTAAAATAGGCTGTGTTGGGTGTAAATGATACAAAAAAGTAAGTAAAAATTCCTTAAAATTCAGGATTGTGTATGTGTGTGTATGTATATATGTGTGTGTGTATATATATGCACATATATATTATGTGTGTGTATATATATAATATTTATGTCATGTAGAATCCAGAAGTCAGGAAGCACCATAGTTGGTCATTTCAGCAACTCACTGATGCCATCTAGGGCCAGGTTCTTCCTATATTTTCTCTGTCCCCTAGTAGCACATGGGGTTTCCTACTCAGGTTTGTCTACTCATGTTCACAAGTGGCTGTCACAGTTTCATTATTTGTGTTCTTATCCAAACAATGCAAGTGTCAGGAGAAAGAATGACTTTCTGTCATGCTTTTTTGCTTCTTTGCTATTCTAATAAACCTTTCTTAAGAAATGTTACCAGACTTTAATTTGTGCAGTATTGGTCAGAACTTCTCACATGCTTATTCCTACCCCAAACACTTACAGCAACAACAAGGTTCAATTTTCTTGTGAAGCTTAAATTGTTATGACTCAGCTCTTCCCTGATTTGCTTGGTTTAAGGGGAATGAATAAAATCAAGTAGGAAGGTTGTGGATAGATAGGACAGTGCTATTCATATATATACATTTTTAAAATAAAAGGCTAAGTCAAGAAAATAGCAAGTAATAGCATCTGTTTTAAGAGACACAATATGACAGAAGCATTTTTTTCTAACATTTTACTAAATGTCAATGCTTTTTATTATTTTCTAACCTAACATACGCATGATTAAAATACCCTGGAAATTATGTAAGGTAAATATGTCTTGCATAGTGATATACAAGAACTATAAAAAGTTCTAAATAGCACAATCAGAGAGCTTGAATAAAATGTGTTTTGAAATGCATACATTTTGGTAAATTAAGAACTATCTTGATAAAAGATATCTAGTTTTCCATCTTGGCTTGGTATTATATTAGTTTACTAAGGCTGCTGTAGCAAAAACCACACACTGTGTGGCTTAAACAATAGAAATTAATTTTCTCAAATTGTGGAGTCCAGAAGTGTAAGATCAATGTGCCTGCAGGGTTGGTTTCTCCTGAGGCTCCTCTCCTTGGCTTGCAGATGGCTGCCTTTTCACTACGTCCTCATGTGGTCTTTTCATGTACATTTCTTGTGTCTCCCCTTTTTCTTCTAAGGAAACACATATTATGGATGAGGGCACCACCCTTATCACTTTATTTAATATTAATTACCTCTTTAAAAGCTATCTCCAAATATGGTCCCATTGAAGTTTGTTCTTTTACATATGAATTTTTGGAGAACAAATTTTTTGCCTAAGAGATATGTTTCTCTAGTATGATTGAGGTTGCTACTCATCTGCAAATTATTTTTTTTGCCTTGTTCTCACATTCCAAATTACAATTTGTCAGCCCACAATGTACAGCAAATTCATAGGTGATGGGGTGGGTTGATCTTTAGATTATTTTATTTTTTTTAATATATATATATATATATGCATGTGAGGGGGTGTGTGTGCGTGTATTACACATATTCCAAATATATATATATACATATATATATACACACACACACACACCCCAAATATATAAGCACGTGTGTGTAACTCCTAAATCTACATATAAATGGAAATTTTTTGAAAATAATTTAGTTATACAAATATGACTTTTAAATCTCTTGGCCTATCAAATATCACTAGTAAAAACAAACTGTGATACATTCAACCCTTTCATTAAGGATGTTATTATGGTGAGAAAGAGTGCTTAGATACCAGAGTTTTAGTCTTGAAGAGCCATCATGAATGCTGCATTTTTTTCCAACATTGTTATTAATTTAAGGCCTTCTGAACAAAGACGCCTGAAACAACTTTCTTGCAAAATCAATTTGGTAAGAATTAAATCCAGAAAGTACATGTCAAAATAAAAATTACAAACCACTGCTTTTCTCCTGACTGCATTTAGCAGTAAAGCATTAAATGGAATATTAAGAGCAACAATTAATGGGCTTAGTTTTTAAGCTGTCTGGTGGTGTGTAAGATTCAGTACTTTATTGGCTATTAGAAAAATGACCAAATATTACTTTAGTTATTCTAAGTGACTATAGAACTGCCTGCTCAGCAACAGTGACAAGAAGTACTTACTGAGCACTAAAAGTTCTTACATTTTTATTTTGGAAAAATTACGTTACAATGTGTCAGGATGAAGTTTATTTAGCTTGAATAACATTTTAAAAATAGTATTTTATTTTAAATGAATCTTTACAACTAAATTGTTTCAAGTCTAGCTATGTTTGAAAAGTCATTTCCAACATCCCTGCTCCAGGATAATCAATCACATAAAAATGCTTATTTAATAATTCCATAAAAATGTTAATGGGAAATAGATCCATGGAAGATAAGAACATTGCAAGAAAAATCTGCTGTTTTAAGGCAAATAATATCCATAAGAAACAGCAATACATTATAAAACAAACTATATTTATCTTTTCATTTAAAAAGTATATAATGTGTGCTTTGAATAAAATATACATGTTCAGTGCAAGTGAGATGATTGAAGAGGGGTGGACGTTTAGCAACTGGTGGCTGAGCTCTACAAGGTAGAAAGGGCAACAGAATGTGAAATAATGGGAAAAAAATCCCCTCTTTACTGCAAGCTGCTGGCTGGCTATACTACAACACAACAGAAGGCTTTCTTCCAGGTTGTGTGAATCCTTTCTTTCGTTTACTAATCTTAACTCTTCAGAAAATAACATGCCACTCTGTAGTAACAAAGCATTTCCTTTTTCTGTCTCTTAATAAAGGAGCTCTGGGATCAAGGTGATAAGACTCTTTATCGAGTATTTTAGTGGAATAGGAAATAAGGGGGGGGCTATCGTTGCACCCTGCAGAAGTGTTGTTGTGTTGAAAGAGCCTCTACTACTTCAGCTCCACTGGACCTACTTTACTGCATTCTTGTTTCAATGAGGTCAGACAACAGTAATTTGTTATGTGGGTCATGGCAGAATTCTTCTTCTAAACACTAGAAAGAATGACTCCTTTGTCAATATAAATACATCCTAATGCATTTGGTCTCCCTGTAGGCTGTATGACACACTTGAGGGAACTCTTGTGTCACATTCTGCCACTCAGCATTATAATACCTTTTCATCTTGCTTTTGATTCACCTCTTTATAACAGAAGAGAACACACACACAGACAAGTAAAAGATACATTCATTTTCATTTATTTTTCATATTGTACTTTGCAGACATTATCAAGATTGAACATCAGAAGAACAGGCATACTAATACAAACATTTCAAAGGACAGGAATAGAACACAACAGAAATGTTGCATTAGTAATTCAGCTCATTCATATTTTTATTTTCCCACAAAATTTGTTTCTTTAAATCTTTATGGATTTTTTTTTCCAAATCAGTATGCATATGTAAAATCTCAAAACTGAAGTGGTAATCTCCTCCTCAGAATTGTAAACTGATACAACATAATAAATACTGATTTCAGAATTATCTGGCTCAATATAGATATATTATTCCATTTTATTAATATTATTCTAAATGTCCTATGTATAAGATTATTTCAATTTCTAAGGTTTTATATTTAAATATTATCATCAGAATTAACACATAATAAAACTAAAAACTGCATTATAAAGAAATTTTTGTTACATATGCTCTTAAACATTTTTTTCTCATGTATTCACTAATAAAACAAAAAGATGTCGGGACTTTTTGGAGTCTCTTCAAATATTTACTTATTTTTTATTACTTTTTCTATGTTACCTTCGCTTATTAAATCTTCACATTAGCCCTACTTCCCTCTTTACCACCTAAAGGAAAGGTAAACATACACAGACTAACACACAATTCACAATTGATAAAAGATGGGTTAAAAATGCTGGCTTTCACATTGGAGGATGTGATTCTTTTTTGACTCTTCTGAGAAAAAATTGAGGGTCAAAAAAATTGAGGGTCAAAAAAGATTAGGTTTGAAGTGTTCGTGAGCTGTAACTTTAAAAGAAGAAGGTTAACTTAGACAAACTATAAAAAGAAACGCTTTTCTCAAAAATCTGTATACATAAAAAGAAAAGACAATCTTGGTCTCAATGGCTCATAATACCCAGAGGCAGAAAACCTTAGACAAGATGTTAAACAAAGGTCATTTGTTTAAGATTCAAAGACACTGTACTTTTCTTGTTTTCTGAAACCTACACTACATTTTAAAAGATCTTGTTAAGCAAGTACCTTTTAAATGTCTGAAATTGAGAGATTAACTCCAATTCCAAAACAGTCACTGATAATGTTCTTTGCAATACAAATTGGCACCAATGAACTAGTTCTCTGCTGCTGTGCAATGGAATGTAGTTTAGACAGCAAAGTGGTGTATACATGCGTTTTCATTGAAACACTGATCATGGAAGAATAGCTGGTAGATGCTGGGCTTAATACCTGGGTAATGGGATGATCCTTGCAGCAAACCACCATGGCACATGTTCACCTATCTAAAAACCCCGCACATCCTGCACATATACCCCTGAACTTCAGATAAAAGTTGGAAATAAAATAAAGAAACATTGATCATTATTAAATGTCTCATCTTTGAAGGTAAGTTTAACAGGAAAAAAAATTATTATTGAAAGATAAATGTCAGGTGGTAGGCTAAGTAATGTGCAAACATGCCTTATTTTTATTTAAATTTTTAGAGACAGAGTGCAGTGATGCAATCATAATTTACTGCAGCCTCCAACTCCAGTCTCCAGTAATCCTCCCGTCTCAGCCTCTCAAGTAGCTGAAACTACAGGTGGGCACCACCATGCCAACATTTTTTTTAAACTTTTTGTAGAAATGGGGTCTCACTGTGTTGCCCAGGCTGGTCTTGAATTTCTGTACTCAAGTGATCCTCTTGCCTTTGCTCTGCAAAGTGTTAGTATCAGACACATGAGGCTCTATGCGCAGCTGAAAACATGCCTTATTAAATATTCAGCTGCTTTCTGAGGTAAATATTCTCAATGACAGTTAAAGTACCAGAGAGATTGGCCCTAGAATTGCCCCTCAATCAGTGTAGAATGATGGATGATGAATAAGTACTCCCTCTTTACCAGGTTTCTATGAGACACGGTATTTTAACATAGTATTTCAGAAAGTCTCTAAAGGCAGGTGCTCTGGTGTTAGCCATGAGAACCCTATAATACAATTACCAATATTAGTTTTCTACCATTTTCTTTCTCACTCCCCACTTTCTCCTGGTATTACTTGGAATAAACTTCAACATAAACCACTTGCAATGCAACCCTTGATTTATAGTCTGCTTTTAATAAACTCAAACTAGTACATGACTACTATAAGTGAACTTACAAAGCAGAATCTTGACAAGGGATTCAGAAATTTCATCAGATAGCAGTAAGAATTCCATTACTGGTCAGGCTGGGCACGGTAGCTCATGCCTGTAATCCCAGCACTTTGGGAGGGCGAAGAGGGTGGATTGCTTGAGGTCAGGAGTTCGAGACCAGCCTGACCAACAAGGTGAAACCCCGTCTCTGCTAAAAATAGAAAAATTAGCCAGGCATGGCGGTGTGTGCCTGTAATCCCAGCTACTTGTGAGGCTGAGAAAAGAGAATTGCTTGAACCCTGGAGGCAGAGGTTGCATTGAGCCATGATCACACCACTGCACTCCAGACTGGGTGATGGAATGAGATTCCATCTGAAAAAAACGAAACAAAACAAAACAAAACAAAACAAAACAGAATTCTGTTACTGGTTAGCAAAATAATCCCTGGTATACCAAGGCATTGTTAGTTTCTGGAATTCTCACTGGAGAGACTGTGATACCTTATAAGAAGAAGGGAAAGTATTTGCTTATTACATCTCAATAATATAAAAGATCTGAGGGAAATGGAAATTATTAATATTATGGCACAGGGCAATCAACTAACAGTTCAAGACACTGTAAAAGCCCGAAGGGCTAAACCTGTAGACAGGAGCAGCTCTCCATTGCCTGGAAACCAAGAAAAAGCATCCTATAGAGTAGATCCTATTCTCCTGCAGATGTAGCACAGCTTGTCCTCAAAGTCAGGTTCAAGATCCAAATGTTATCACTGAGATCAAGTTCACAGCCCAGGCAATGCTCCTGCTCTAAATTCAGGACCCTCATAGGGAAAGAATGAGACCCTAAGATTTGGGGTAGGGAAATTTGGTTGGTGGTATTGAGAACAATGACTCCACAGATTTACCTGACATTTATTTGCTGAAAAAAATCAGGCCCCTACCTCTAGGGGTAGAGTCACCTGGGAAGCACACATAATTTTCCACAGAGGATTATTGCTAGCTACCTAATGTTTTCTCACATTATAGTCTTCGTTCACTCTTTCGTTTCCAGGCCAGAAACGATCAGGGTTAAATAAAATCCGAATGGAAAGAAATGTCTCTAATTTACGTCTGACTATTATGTTTTTGTAGGAACCAGGAACACGGGAGTGACCGTTGATATTTAGAACATAAAGCTATTGTACAGGAGGAAGAGAAATATGCAGAGAACAGAACAGCAGCATGTAATGCTGGGTTATGGAGAGTTTTATTTTATGGGATATTTCTCCATGAATTAAGTTCTGTCATCTCAGCAAGGGCATCAAGAGCTAGCTGAATATACTGCTGGGATGGTTCCTTGAAATGTGGAAATAATGATGATCTACAGTAAATGAGGGAGAAATGCCAGAATTATTTTGGCAGTGTTTTAAAAAGAGTATCAAAAAGGATCAGAGAGATGATCAGAAAGGATTATTTATTAAAAAACAAACAAACAAACCAGAACCTTATTAGGTTACTCTGGTTTCCTACGTGGCCTAGAGGACACTCCCCGCAGGGAAATAAGGAATACATTTGTTAGGGAAGCAGAACCCTAGGCGGCCAGAGTGATACCAATTTGAAATCGACTCCATCTTAAAACTAGCAAGGCACATTCCTTGTCAGTCATGACCTCTGGTCGTAAGATGTTTGCAGCTAAGGAAGAAGTTTGGTAATGCCTACAAGGACACACTCCCACAACAACAGAAAGTCCAGATGTCCCATTACCCATAACAATATATGCTTTCAAGATAATTATAGTTATGCTTTGATGTACTTGCACACTAAAATGTCAAGGATAGCTTTCTTTAAATAAGTAGAATAATACATTTTGTCATGCTGTCAGCCCACCTGCATGTAGGCACAGCTTAGTTTAGTGTTTACACAGATGAGACCCCTATATAAGAAAAGCTTAAAAAAAAAGATAACGTATTGCTCCGTTTTCTTCTCGGGACTCCATACTCTGTAATGAAGTAGCTTTCAATAAACTATCTCTTCTCATTGTACTCTGTGACTCACCTTGAGTTCTTTCCTATGTGAGATCCGGGAACCCTCTTTTGGGGTCTGGATCAGATCCCTTTTCTGATCTGCTGGTGACCATGACAAAGGTACAAAGGTACCTTAGAATGAGACCCTATGCCAAGGAAATCCAGTCTGGGCAGTGCCAATTCACTAGTAAGTGAGGTCCACTCTAGCATCCTATCAAGGTTAATATCTCCAAGGCCAAGTGAAATTCCTGGGATAAGAGATTTGGGTTAGAGTTCTGGCCCAATAGGGTAAGGGTCACTGGAGTATAATATTTGAGATAGAGTCATGGCCCAATGGGGTTAGAGTCCCTTGGGTATATTACAGGGTAAAGACGCCTGCCTAAGATTTGGGCTAGAGTTCCAGGCCATGGTATTAGAGTCCCTGGGGTAGGAGATTCAGGTTAGAGTCCTGGCCCAACAAGGGTAGAGTCCCTGGTGTTTAATAAAAATGGAAACAGCCTTGGAAGATGACTTCCAGTATATGCTTTGGGTTAATCCATCCTGTGTCCTTTGCCGGATATGGGAAAGCTATAGTTCTTGTCATTTTCCAGTTTGTTGCCTTTGCTTTACTGAAGCCTTACTATGGTCCTTATGGCTAGCATGGAGATTTTCTACATTCACTTTCAACGCTCACTTTCTGACTATTGCCTTTTCACTCGCTTTTCTTTGTCATGTGGCAGGACAGCATGGAAAACCTGGGGACTTGTAAGATTTGGTCTTGTTATATCTTAACCACTGGAGGGCTCAGATGCTTTTACACCCACTTTAAAATGTGCATGAATCTTGATCCATTTGACTGGCTTGGAAACCCAGAGTCCCATTTCCTTGTCTGAAGTTTCAGCCTGTTGGCATTCTGGTGGTTATTTTTGTCTTGCAACTCTAAAATTAAATAGAATCTTCTAAATATCTTTATCCATTTCCCTCTTTTCTGCCTGCTTGGAATCTACTATTATTAGGCTACTGGTGTTGATATAAGACTTACTGTTTATAATATTACTATTTCAAGATTACTTGGAGATTTTGTTTTTCTAGCACAGTTCAGTCAGTTATGGCTAAAATTTAAATGTTGGAAACTCATTTGAAAGCGAAGGGGGAAAAAGTGGGGAGAAGTCTTTTTGTTTTGTTTTATTTTGTTTTGTTGTGTTGTGTTTTGTTTTGTTTTGTTTTGTTTTTAAGACAGAGTTTCACTCTGTCACCCAGGCTGGAGTGCAGTGACTTGGTCTCAGCTCTCTGCAGCTTGTGCCTGCTAGGTTCAAGCAATTCTCCTGCCTCAGACTCCCAAGTAGCTGGAACTACAGGTACATGCAACCATGCCCAGCTAATTTCTGTATTTTCAGTAGAGATGGGGTTTTGCCATGTTGGGCAGGCTGGTTTCGAACTCCTGACTTCAAGTGATCCAACTATCTTGGCCTCTCAAAATGATGGGATTACAGGTGTGAGCCACTGTGCCCAGTGGAACAGGTTTTTTGTTGTTGTTGTTTTTTTCTTAAATCAAATTTTAATAAAGTCTACTTTACTCAAAATTTTGGTCCACAGCTTTCTTTGTATGACTTGTTGTGTGTCGGAGTCATTGTCAATTAAGAAAAGTTTATGGTATAGAAAAACACATTCTGAAATTCTGGAATTGTTTTATGTATAAAATGTTAACATCTGACGAACAGTTCAAGATTTATTGCTTCCTAAGTTTTTGGATTCACAAGCAGGTGAGTATCTTTTATTGGCTCTTTCCTTTCCTTTGTTGTCCCTCTTTTTTTCCTGCAACATACTTAGCCTTCTAAGCCCCAGGAATTATGGAATGCCCATGTTCCTTTACTTTTCCATAGGACTGGGGGTTTGGAGCCCCATACAGAGGTGGATAAAGTGTTTGAGGCTCAGAGGGATATTTTCCAGGACCTACTTCTTCTTGATCGCCCAATCTCTTTTGTTGGCTTTATATTTGCTGTTTGTACCTCAACAATGATGCACATCACCCTACACTTGTATGCCCTGAAGTTTACACCTATAATTTTCCTCCTAATCTTGATAATTTTCCTTCTTCATTTTGTTTAATTCAGTGTCTCTCTGAGAGGCATTGGAAGCCAGAAGCCTCCTTGGATTTAGTCTTATTGAAAAAAAGAATAATTTTGTCTAATTCAGAAGTTCTCTAAAGGTCAATTCAAATTATGGACTTGCAAGAAAATAACATGATGATGAAGTCATAGAGAAAAAGGAATATTTGTACACTGCTAGTAGGACTGTAAATTATTTCAGCCCTTATAGACGGCAGTTTCGTGATTTCTCAAAGAACTCAAAACAGAATTTCCATTCAAACTTGCAATCCCTTTATTGGGTATATAACTGAATGAATGTAAATCATTCTGCCATAAAGATACATGCATATGTATGTTCATCACTGCACTATTCTCAAGACCAACCTAAATTCCCATCAATGGTAGACTGGATAAAGAAAATGTGGTACATATCTATCATGAAATACTACACAGTCATAAAAAAGAAAGAGATTATGTCCTTTGCAGCAACATAGAGGGAACTGGAAGGCATTATCCTAAGTGAAATAATACAGGAAAAGAAAATGAAATGCCACATGTTCTCACTTACAAGTGGGAGCTAAACTTTGAGTACATATGGACACAAAGAAGGTAACAACAGACACTTTGGCCTACTTGAGGGTGGAGGGTGGAAGGATGATGAGGATTAAAAACTGCCTTTCAGGTATTATGCTTATTTCCTGGGTGATGAAATAATCTGTACAACAAACTTCTATGATTTACAATTTATCTATATAACAAACCTGCACGTTTACCCTTGAACCTAAAAGTAAAACAACAACAACTACAACAAACAAATGAATTACGAGCTTTAAAATTGTTGTTTATGAATCAGTATAGAAAGGAACCAGTGAGTCAAAGAGAGAGAGATAGATGTGAAGAAAGTTATGAAGGATATAGAGATGTATTTTTGCTATGAAAGGCTATAAAGAAAAGGAATAATTTCATATGAAAAAGGATTTTGTATGGTAAATTTTTGTCCTGAAAATAAAACAACTGGTTATTTAGAAGAGAGACCTTTAGGACTAGTCAGAAAGTCAAAGCATGCCATAGATGGTCTTGGTAAGTCATGAAAAAGTTTTGTCAATTCCTGTAACTTTTTTTTCTTTCCTCTAGTTCTGTTGTTACGCTTGATGCTAGAATGTTTGTTTATCTCGAAGATCTAGAAAGGGATGTTTTCCTCTAGCATAACTTAGTTGTATGTTCTTGGCTTTTCTTGATACATTTAAATTTTCAATGTTATCAGGAAACTTAAACTGTGTCTGAGTCATGTATTCCCCTGCTATATTCATAACCTTGAATACATTTTCCTGTGTTGGATTAAATTCAAGCACTTTTTTTCATCTGGTTTGACTTTCAGGTCATCTAAATGGGCATCTCGTAAGGAGAAATAGTCACATAGTGGACAGATTTTTTTCCCCCTTTTTGATAACTGCCTTAAGAAATAAGATTCTAAAATTACTATCCTGTCTTTATTAGGTTTTTCATTGCTAAAAACTAAGATTTAAAACAGTTAAGGTTTTTATATCTATATAGCCTTTTGCATTGCCTTTAAAGTCTTTTTAATTATCACTTTGGTTAAATAAGTAGCTATGGTTTTACAATGACCTGTGATTCTACTTTGATCAAATATTTTGAGGCTTTTTAACAGCTTTAACAAATGTCATTAAAATCAAAATCCTAAATGAAGTTTCTCACAGTCTTATTGCTGGTGCATATTAAAGCTATAAAAAATAATCACGACAAAGTTGTAGACTATTTTTACAGCTTCCAGTCACACTGTGAACTCCAGTATCACTACCTTCAGTCTGATAATTACATATACTGGAAGAAAGTCAGTTAAATAACTCCCTGTAGACCCTTAAAAAGGTCCTTATCAAAGGATATTAACTAATCCTTATGCTGTTAAGTTACAGGGCTTTGACTCCAGGGTACACAAATCTCATCTAAACAAAGCACTGACTCCTGCCAATATGTAACACCAAACTCAAATTGACCAAATCCTTGTCTTTAGATCTGTACAAAGATGAAAATCAAAGTAAACTGCTTTCATGAGACACAGGATCAGGCCTGTATTAAAAAACAAGATTCATTTCATAATTTTGCCTTTTTCTGAAATATATCATTTATTATCTGCCTTAATACTAAGCAAATGTTTGGCTAGCAATGAGCTTCCCTTTCTTTCATTCTCAGAACCAGGCAGAGATTATGATCTTTTTTTGAAAACATTGTTAATTCCTTATGTTTAATTTTCCCTTCAGAAATTTAAATATTCATTCCCTTCAGCTCAGGGACTATCACATGAGATTGTAAGGGTTGGTTTTGAGGAATAAAATTAGTTCAGACTCTCCAACTCAAAATGGGCACACAGATGCCTAAACAGCTGAAGAAAATGTGTGTGTTTCACATAGCTAATTACTACAAGTCAAGAATACAATAGCTCAATGCATAGAAGGTATTGATAAGTCAATTTTGTAACCTTGCCTCTTGGCCTTTGAGTTTTGGCTTTTATGTGTCTTAAAAGGGTTTAATTTTAATGAGTGCCTACCTACTTCCTCCATTACTATCTGGTCTAGAAGAATTAATTGGCTATAAGTCTTTTGACTTGAATCCCTTGGCCATAGGGACACAGTGGACCATGGAGGGACACGATGGAGCATCGAGGGATATGATGTACCTGGGGCCAGCAGCACCCCTACTGGCATCCATATGGGACAAAATGAAAGCTTGGCTATCGATACTGCCTCTGTCATATCTTGACCAAAAAAAAGGAGAATATAAAAATAAATAAAATCCTAAGCCACTCTCCCAATACAATAGACACCCACTCTTGACCAAATGCAAACAAAAACAAAAACAAAAAACCTGAATAACTATTTCAGGTCATGATGGGAAACAGGGAGTCAGACATGGCTCACTATACATTTTCCCCCTTGGAATTTAGGCACAAATGACCAGTATTAACTTTAAAACAGTGATCATAAGACAGACAGAACAGACCCTTTATGGCAATAAGATATAAAATTATAAACAGGATCTAAGACCAAGCCAGGAAAGGATTAATTCTCCACTCCAATGTAAACAGAGTTATATGTTACATGTGTGTTTTTTCAATATACATGTGTCAGGGCTACCTCCAAAATTATTCATAGCTCCTCTGTTCAAACAGGAGACTTTCATTAAAAACTAATAAAGAAGGATCCCGTGAAGAGGTCAATTACAACCAAAATGGAAGGGCCCCTATCAGGTATTGTTGAGCACCCCCACTGCTGTTAAACATCAGGAAATCATTAGCTGGGTACACCTTTCCAAAATTAAATCCATATCTTATGAATTCCTGCAGGCACTGAAAGAAAACACCACAATCTACACTTCTGAACCCCTAGAAGACCTAAAGCTGTTGTTTCAAATAAACAGATAGGTAACATCTCTATTCTCCCCTGCAGGTATTCAGTCTTCTTAACAACTCCCTTCCCATACAGGTTTGCATCCCCAACAAATACTTATGGTTATATGGTCAATCATTCAATCAACCTATAAATAACTTGTCTCTTAATTGGGATCATAAAACTCATGGTTATCAGTGTATTAATAATGTTTGCTTCAGCAGTCAACGTAAAGTAGGACAAGCAAATCTCTCTAACATACAATCATATAACAACACTCACTTGAGAGCTAAGAGGACAACTGGCCTTATATCAGCTGGGGTTGGGGCTGGCATTGGGTTATTGTCCCCATGGGGACAATTTGCCTATCATAAACCAACTCTTCAAAACTTTACTTCTTCATTCTACATACTGTCTCATAAAATGGTAAAATGGGGACTACATCAGGTAAGTTAAAACTCTCCCTTTATTTATTTGTGGATAGACCAACAGGCAATAGATTAGCATTAGATTAGTTCCTGATTTAACAAACAGAGTATGCACCATAATCAATAAAGCCTCCTGCACTTATATAAACACCTCAGGTCAAATAAAAGAATATATAAAGAAAATATATTAACAAGCTGCCTGGTTGCATAAATATTACCAAGGCACCTATCCCAATTGTATCTGGTTGACCATTAAAAGCACTCCCTTGATTCTCACTTAGGTTTTGCCCTATCTATGGCCTTTGATACCTATCTTGTTATTACTAGTCTGTGATCCTTGCTTGATTAACCTCTTGGGAAAGTTTGTGTCTTCTAGATTACAATTCCACATAAAGATGATGGTGGCACAAGGCTTCCAACCCATCCTATCTTCTGACTCAGGGAATAAAGACATCTTACCCTTTAGATCAGGCATCTAGATATTTTTTATTCCTCCAATACTACGGAGAGCCTATGCCCTTAGAATCATCAGGAAAGCATTATAACAAGGATTTTCTTTGGCTCCCTAGAGGCTAACTGCAAACCGTCATAAGATAATTGTGACCCAAAGATCATTGTCTACGTCATCTTCTTACAGAAGAACAACTTTCACTCTTTATCTCCCCTTAAGATTAAGGGCTCTCTCATAAGTAGAGGGGAGAATATTAGGGAAGTAGGAAACTAGGAGAGCCAGAGTAACACCAATTTTAAATAAACTCTATCTTAAAGCTAGCAAGGCACATACTTGCCAGTCACAACCCACGGTGCTAAGACATTTACAGCTAAGAAAGCATCTAGGCAATGCCTGCAAGCACAGACTCCTACAATAACAGAAAGTACAGATGTCCCAGTACACATAACAATATATACTTTCAAGATAATTATAGTTGTCCTTTGATTTACTTATACACTAAAATGTCAAGGACAGTTTTGTTTAAATCAATAGAATAATACATTTTTTTCGTGCTGTTAGCTCACCTGCACATAGGCACAGCTTATTTTACTCTTTACAGAGACAAGACCCATATATATATATATATATATGGAAAAAAACAAAGACAGTGTGGTCTTCTGCTTTCTTTCTGAGAATGCTCTACCTTGTAATGGAGAAAGTTTCAATAAATTATCTCTTCTCACCATACAAGTAGTTTTGAATTCTTTACTGTGCAAGATTCAAGAACCCTCTCTTGGGGTGTGGATCAAGATCTCTTTCCTGGTATCACATTGGTGATGGGGACATGTGCATGACTCAGTAGCTCCATGCTAAATCTCCTCTGTAGAGCTGAGTTAATGGTAGGAGATGCTCTCTTAAAAACAGTATGTATCGTGTCAATAAAGCAAAAGGAGTTACAGAAATCTAGAGCGGAAGAACCAGGTTTAAAGGTCATCAAAGTTATCATGGCAACCAGGGAACCTTATTCTACAAGGATTGTGGTCAAGGGCAGCCAAAATCACAGGTGGTATTTACGTTAATCAATATTTCAACTGAAATAAATCAACTCTGACCTGAAAAACTAAATAGAGTCAAAGGTGAATATAATAAATCTGTGATGAGTTATTTTTGCAGTCTTTAATAGAAATCTGAAGATTCCTAAGATGTTGGTGAAACGTTTAGACTCTTGCAGAAAAGAACTAGGCACTTTTAGGAAGTGTGCCCTGTGAAGACTGAGCTCTGGATCATGGATGATTAAATTATTATATCATCTGAACTATTTTGATCTATCTACTGTCAGATCCATTAGGTCATATAGTAAAATAGGACCCATTAGAATATACTCTTCACTAACTAGCTCTAAGTCTTTGGTGTTCCCATAATAATTGCAGTAAATACTTAAGAAAAAATTCTAAGATGTATTTTGTCAAGTATTAGAATAATATTTGATATAGAAAATTTATTCATTGGCTTTAACAGTGAATGGCATATAAAGGACTATCGATAAATTATCACCTCATGAATAAATGTCTCTATTCAGTAGGTTTATTATCAAGTAAAAATAAAACAAAATAAAATATCTGTTATTAATCAATATTATTTTTAAAAATAAATTTTTTTCACAGAAATATGGTATTTCAAATATTGCTAAGGGTATTTTTAATGCTAAGACTTTAGTATTTTTTCTTTCCTCAAAAATCAAAACAATTTTTACATTTAATTGAAATTGCTGTACACTTACAGTTCCAAAATCTTTGATGTACAGCATCTGTAATTTAATCAGGCTATATAATATATTGCATTTATTAATGCCAAATTCATTTCATCTGTGTTTCAGATACGTGTGTTTTCCTTGTTAATTTCAGGGCTACAGCATCTAAGACACTGAGACAACTAGTTATTGCAGACTAGAAATTGCCTTTTAATTTAACTTTGTTCATTTTCTACTGTCTTTTATCCATTCCAGAGATGTTTCATTTGCATGGGAAGGTGCCAGCATACATTTTTAAAAGTATGGTTTATTTTTTTTTTTTTTTTTTTTTTTTTTTTTTT